>NW_026988585.1:0-277029 GCF_030222135.1 Aotus nancymaae
AAGTGTTTGCAGACTGCTGAATCCACACACGGGTTTAACTCTGGAAGTTGAGTGCACACATTGACAACAGTTCTGTTAGATAGCTGCGTTTTGGATTTAGAAGCAGATATTTCCCTGTGCTTTCTGCTGTTTATTCCATAGGCCGGTATTGGGCTGAAAACGCCTGTTTTGAAACTCTGCACAGAAAGGCTTTGCAGACTGCTGAATCCACACACGTGTTTAACTCTGGAAGTTGAGTGCACACATTGACAACAGTTCTGTTAGATAGCTGCGTTTTGGATTTAGAAGCAGATATTTCCCTGTCCTTTCTGCTGTTTCTTCCGTAGGCCGGTATTGGGCTGAAAACGCCTGTTTTGAAACTCTGCACAGAAAGTGTTTGCAGACTGCTGAATCCACACACGGGTTTAACTCTGGAAGTTGAGTGCACACATTGACAATCGTTCTGTTACATAGCTGCGTTTTGGATTTAGAAGCAGATATTTCCCTGTGTGTTCTGCTGTTTCTTCCATAGGCCGGTATTGGGCTGAAAACGCCTGTTTTGAAACTCTGCACAGAAAGGGTTTGCAGACTGCTGAATCCACACACGGGTTTAACTCTGGAAGTTGAGTGCACACATTGACAACCGTTCTGTTAGATAGCTGCGTTTTGGATTTAGAAGCAGATATTTCCCTGTGCTTTCTGCTGTTTCTTCCATAGGCCGGTATTGGGCTGAAAACGCCTGTTTTGAAACTCTGCACAGAAAGGGTTTGCAGACTGCTGAATCCACACATGGGTTTAACTCTGGAAGTTGAGTGCACACATTGACAACCGTTCTGTTAGGTAGCTGCGTTTTGGATTTAGAAGCAGATATTTCCCTGTGCTTTCTGCTGTTTCTTCCGTAGGCTGGTATTGGGCTGAAAACGCCTGTTTTGAAACTCTGCACAGAAAGGGTTTGCAGACTGCTGAATCCACACACGGGTTTAACTCTGGAAGTTGAGTGCACACATTGACAACCGTTCTGTTAGATAGCTGCGTTTTGGATTTAGAAGCAGATATTTCCCTGTGCATTCTGCTGTTTCTTCCATAGGCCGGTATTGGGCTGAAAACGCCTGTTTTGAAACTCTGCACAGAAAGTGTTTGCAGGCTGCTGAATCCACACACGGGTTTAACTCTGGAAGTTGAGTGCACACATTGACAACAGTTCTGTTAGATAGCTGCGTTTTGGATTTAGAAGCAGATATTTCCCTGTGCTTTCTGCTGTTTCTTCCGTAGGCCGGTATTGGGCTGAAAACGCCTGTTTTGAAACTCTGCACAGAAAGGGTTTGCAGACTGCTGAATCCACACACGGGTTTAACTCTGGAAGTTGAGTGCACACATTGACAACCGTTCTGTTAGATAGCTTCGTTTTGGATTTAGAAGCAGATATTTCCCTGTGCTTTCTGCTGTTTCTTCCATAGGCCGGTATTGGGCTGAAAACGCCTGTTTTGAAACTCTGCACAGAAAGGGTTTGCAGACTGCTGAATCCACACACGGGTTTAACTCTGGACGTTGAGTGCATACATTGACAACCGTTCTGTTATATAGCTGCGTTTTGGATTTAGAAGCAGATATTTCCCTGTGCTTTCTGCTGTTTCTTCCATAGGCCGGTATTGGGCTGAAAACGCCTGCTTTGAAACTCTGCACAGAAAGTGTTTGCAGACTGCTGAATCCACACACGGGTTTAACTCTGGAAGTTGAGTGCACACATTGACAACAGTTCTGTTAGATAGCTGCGTTTTGGATTTAGAAGCAGATATTTCCCTGTGCTTTCTGCTGTTTCTTCCATAGGCCGGTATTGGGCTGAAAACGCCTGTTTTGAAACTCTGCACAGAAAGGGTTTGCAGACTGCTGAATCCACACACGGGTTTAACTCTGGAAGTTGAGTGCACACATTGACAACAGTTCTGTTAGATAGCTGCGTTTTGGATTTAGAAGCAGATATTTCCCTGTCCTTTCTGCTGTTTCTTCCATAGGCCGGTTTTGGGCTGAAAATGCCTGTTTTGAAACTCTGCACAGAAAGGGTTTGCAGACTGCTGAATCCACACACGGGTTTAACTCTGGAAGTTGAGTGCACACATTGACAACCGTTCTGTTAGATAGCTGCGTTTTGGATTTAGAAGCAGATATTTCCTTGTGCGTTCTGCTGTTTCTTCCATAGGCCGGTATTGGGCTGAAAACGCCTGTTTTGAAACTCTGCACAGAAAGGGTTTGCAGACTGCTGAATCCACACACGGGTTTAACTCTGGAAGTTGAGTGCACACATTGACAACCGTTCTGTTAGATAGCTGCGTTTTGGATTTAGAAGCAGATATTTCCCTGTGCTTTCTGCTGTTTCTTCCGTAGGCCGGTATTGGGCTGAAAACGCCTGTTTTGAAACTCTGCACAGAAAGGGTTTGCAGACTGCTGAATCCACACACGGGTTTAACTCTGGAAGTTGAGTGCACACATTGACAACAGTTCTGTTAGATAGCTGCGTTTTGGATTTAGAAGCAGATATTTCCCTGTGCTTTCTGCTGTTTCTTCCATAGGCCGGTATTGGGCTGAAAACGCCTGTTTTGAAACTCTGCACAGAAAGGGTTTGCAGACTGCTGAATCCACACACGGGTTTAACTCTGGAAGTTGAGTGCATACATTGACAACCGTTCTGTTATATAGCTGCGTTTTGGATTTAGAAGCAGATGTTTCCCTGTGCTTTCTGCTGTTTCTTCCATAGGCCGGTATTGGGCTGAAAACGCCTGTTTTGAAACTCTGCACAGAAAGTGTTTGCAGACTGCTGAATCCACACACGGGTTTAACTCTGGAAGTTGAGTGCACACATTGACAACAGTTCTGTTAGATAGCTGCGTTTTGGATTTAGAAGCAGATATTTCCCTGTGCTTTCTGCTGTTTCTTCCATAGGCCGGTATTGGGCTGAAAACGCCTGTTTTGAAACTCTGCACAGAAAGGGTTTGCAGACTGCTGAATCCACACACGGGTTTAACTCTGGAAGTTGAGTGCACACATTGACAACAGTTCTGTTAGATAGCTGCGTTTTGGATTTAGAAGCAGATATTTCCCTGTCCTTTCTGCTGTTTCTTCCATAGGCCAGTTTTGGACTGAAAACGCCTGTTTTGAAACTCTGCACAGAAAGGGTTTGCAGACTGCTGAATCCACACACGGGTTTAACTCTGGAAGTTGAGTGCACACATTGACAACCGTTCTGTTAGATAGCTGCGTTTTGGATTTAGAAGCAGATATTTCCCTGTGCGTTCTGCTATTTCTTCCATAGGCCGGTATTGGGCTGAAAACGCCTGTTTTGAAACTCTGCACAGAAAGGGTTTGCAGACTGCTGAATCCACACACGGGTTTAACTCTGGAAGTTGAGTGCACACATTGACAACCGTTCTGTTAGATAGCTGCGTTTTGGATTTAGAAGCAGATATTTCCCTGTGCTTTCTGCTGTTTCTTCCGTAGGCCGGTATTGGGCTGAAAACGCCTGTTTTGAAACTCTGCACAGAAAGGGTTTGCAGACTGCTGAATCCACACATGGGTTTAACTCTGGAAGTTGAGTGCACACATTGACAACCGTTCTGTTAGGTAGCTGCGTTTTGGATTTAGAAGCAGATATTTCCCTGTGCTTTCTGCTGTTTCTTCCGTAGGCTGGTATTGGGCTGAAAACGCCTGTTTTGAAACTCTGCACAGAAAGGGTTTGCAGACTGCTGAATCCACACACGGGTTTAACTCTGGAAGTTGAGTGCACACATTGACAACCGTTCTGTTAGATAGCTGCGTTTTGGATTTAGAAGCAGATATTTCCCTGTGCATTCTGCTGTTTCTTCCATAGGCCGGTATTGGGCTGAAAACGCCTGTTTTGAAACTCTGCACAGAAAGTGTTTGCAGGCTGCTGAATCCACACACGGGTTTAACTCTGGAAGTTGAGTGCACACATTGACAACAGTTCTGTTAGATAGCTGCGTTTTGGATTTAGAAGCAGATATTTCCCTGTGCTTTCTGCTGTTTCTTCCATAGGCCGGTATTGGGCTGAAAACGCCTGTTTTGAAACTCTGCACAGAAAGTGTTTGCAGACTGCTGAATCCACACACGGGTTTAACTCTGGAAGTTGAGTGCACACATTGACAACAGTTCTGTTAGATAGCTGCGTTTTGGATTTAGAAGCAGATATTTCCCTGTGCTTTCTGCTGTTTATTCCATAGGCCGGTATTGGGCTGAAAACGCCTGTTTTGAAACTCTGCACAGAAAGGCTTTGCAGACTGCTGAATCCACACACGTGTTTAACTCTGGAAGTTGAGTGCACACATTGACAACAGTTCTGTTAGATAGCTGCGTTTTGGATTTAGAAGCAGATATTTCCCTGTCCTTTCTGCTGTTTCTTCCATAGGCCGGTATTGGGCTGAAAACGCCTGTTTTGAAACTCTGCACAGAAAGTGTTTGCAGACTGCTGAATCCACACACGGGTTTAACTCTGGAAGTTGAGTGCACACATTGACAATCGTTCTGTTACATAGCTGCGTTTTGGATTTAGAAGCAGATATTTCCCTGTGTGTTCTGCTGTTTCTTCCATAGGCCGGTATTGGGCTGAAAACGCCTGTTTTGAAACTCTGCACAGAAAGGGTTTGCAGACTGCTGAATCCACACACGGGTTTAACTCTGGAAGTTGAGTGCACACATTGACAACCGTTCTGTTAGATAGCTGCGTTTTGGATTTAGAAGCAGATATTTCCCTGTGCTTTCTGCTGTTTCTTCCATAGGCCGGTATTGGGCTGAAAACGCCTGTTTTGAAACTCTGCACAGAAAGGGTTTGCAGACTGCTGAATCCACACACGGGTTTAACTCTGGAAGTTGAGTGCACACATTGACAACAGTTCTGTTAGATAGCTGCGTTTTGGATTTAGAAGCAGATATTTCCCTGTGCTTTCTGCTGTTTCTTCCGTAGGCCGGTATTGGGCTGAAAACGTCTGTTTTGAAACTCTGCACAGAAAGGGTTTGCAGACTGCTGAATCCACACACGGGTTTAACTCTGGAAGTTGAGTGCACACATTGACAACCGTTCTGTTAGATAGCTGCGTTTTGGATTTAGAAGCAGATATTTCCCTCTGCGTTCTGCTGTTTCTTCCATATGCCGGTATTGGGCTGAAAACGCCTGTTTTGAAACTCTGCACAGAAAGGGTTTGCAGACTGCTGAATCCACACACGGGTTTAACTCTGGAAGTTGAGTGCACACATTGACAACAGTTCTGTTAGATAGCTGCGTTTTGGATTTAGAAGCAGATATTTCCCTGTGCTTTCTGCTGTTTCTTCCATAGGCCGGTATTGGGCTGAAAACGCCTGTTTTGAAACTCTGCACAGAAAGGGTTTGCAGACTGCTGAATCCACACACGGGTTTAACTCTGGAAGTTGAGTGCACACATTGACAACAGTTCTGTTACATAGCTGCGTTTTGGATTTAGAAGCAGATATTTCCCTGTCCTTTCTGCTGTTTCTTCCATAGGCCGGTATTGGGCTGAAAACGCCTGTTTTGAATCTCCACAGAAAGGGTTTGCAGACTGCTGAATCCACACACGGGTTTAACTCTGGAAGTTGAGTGCACACATTGACAACCGTTCTGTTAGATAGCTGCGTTTTGGATTTAGAAGCAGATATTTCCCTGTGCGTTCTGCTGTTTCTTCCATAGGCCGGTATTGGGCTGAAAACGCCTGTTTTGAAACTCTGCACAGAAAGGGTTTGCAGACTGCTGAATCCACACACGGGTTAAACTCTGGAAGTTGAGTGCACACATTGACAACCGTTCTGTTAGATAGCTGCGTTTTGGATTTAGAAGCAGATATTTCCCTGTGCTTTCTGCTGTTTCTTCCGTAGGCCGGTATTGGGCTGAAAACGCCTGTTTTGAAACTCTGCACAGAAAGGGTTTGCAGACTGCTGAATCCACACACGGGTTTAACTCTGGAAGTTGAGTGCACACATTGACAACCGTTCTGTTAGATAGCTGCGTTTTGGATTTAGAAGCAGATATTTCCCTGTGCTTTCTGCTGTTTCTTCCGTAGGCTGGTATTGGGCTGAAAACGCCTGTTTTGAAACTCTGCACAGAAAGGGTTTGCAGACTGCTGAATCCACACACGGGTTTAACTCTGGAAGTTGAGTGCACACATTGACAACCGTTCTGTTAGATAGCTGCGTTTTGTATTTAGAAGCAGATATTTCCCTGTGCGTTCTGCTGTTTCTTCCATAGGCCGGTATTGGGCTGAAAACGCCTGTTTTGAAACTCTGCACAGAAAGGGTTTGCAGACTGCTGAATCCACACACGGGTTTAACTCTGGAAGTTGAGTGCACACATTGACAACCGTTCTGTTAGATTGCTGCGTTTTGGATTTAAAAGCAGATATTACCCTGTGCTTTCTGCTGTTTCTTCCGTAGGCCGGTATTGGGCTGAAAACGCCTGCTTTGAAACTCTGCACAGAAAGGGTTTGCAGACTGCTGAATCCACACACGGGTTTAACTCTGGTAGTTGAGTGCACACATTGACAACCGTTCTGTTAGATAGCTGCGTTTTGGATTTAGAAGCAGATATTTCCCTGTGCGTTCTGCTGTTTCTTCCATAGGCCGGTATTGGGCTGAAAACGCCTGTTTTGAAACTCTGCACAGAAAGGGTTTGCAGACTGCTGAATCCACACACGGGTTTAACTCTGGAAGTTGAGTGCACACATTGACAATCGTTCTGTTACATAGCTGCGTTTTGGATTTAGAAGCAGATATTTCCCTGTGCTTTCTGCTGTTTCTTCCATAGGCCGGTATTGGGCTGAAAACGCCTGTTTTGAAACTCTGCACAGAAAGGGTTTGCAGACTGCTGAATCCACACACGGGTTTAACTCTGGAAGTTGAGTGCACACATTGACAACCGTTCTGTTAGATAGCTGCGTTTTGGATTTAGAAGCAGAGATTTCCCTGTACTTTCTGCTGTTTCTTCCATAGGCCGGTATTGGGCTGAAAACGCCTGTTTTGAAACTCTGCACAGAAAGGGTTTGCAGACTGCTGAATCCACACACGGGTTTAACTCTGGAAGTTGAGTGCACACATTGACAACAGTTCTGTTAGATAGCTGCGTTTTGGATTTAGAAGCAGATATTTCCCTGTGCTTTCTGCTGTTTCTTCCGTAGGCCGGTATTGGCCTGAAAACGTCTGTTTTGAAACTCTGCACAGAAAGGGTTTGCAGACTGCTGAATCCACACACGGGTTTAACTCTGGAAGTTGAGTGCACACATTGACAACCGTTCTGTTAGATAGCTGCGTTTTGGATTTAGAAGCAGATATTTCCCTCTGCGTTCTGCTGTTTCTTCCATATGCCGGTATTGGGCTGAAAACGCCTGTTTTGAAACTCTGCACAGAAAGGGTTTGCAGACTGCTGAATCCACACACGGGTTTAACTCTGGAAGTTGAGTGCACACATTGACAACAGTTCTGTTAGATAGCTGCGTTTTGGATTTAGAAGCAGATATTTCCCTGTGCTTTCTGCTGTTTCTTCCATAGGCCGGTATTGGGCTGAAAACGCCTGTTTTGAAACTCTGCACAGAAAGGGTTTGCAGACTGCTGAATCCACACACGGGTTTAACTCTGGAAGTTGAGTGCACACATTGACAACAGTTCTGTTACATAGCTGCGTTTTGGATTTAGAAGCAGATATTTCCCTGTCCTTTCTGCTGTTTCTTCCATAGGCCGGTATTGGGCTGAAAACGCCTGTTTTGAAACTCTGCACAGAAAGGGTTTGCAGACTGCTGAATCCACACACGGGTTTAACTCTGGAAGTTGAGTGCACACATTGACAACCGTTCTGTTAGATAGCTGCGTTTTGGATTTAGAAGCAGATATTTCCCTGTGCGTTCTGCTGTTTCTTCCATAGGCCGGTATTGGGCTGAAAACGCCTGTTTTGAAACTCTGCACAGAAAGGGTTTGCAGACTGCTGAATCCACACACGGGTTAAACTCTGGAAGTTGAGTGCACACATTGACAACCGTTCTGTTAGATAGCTGCTTTTTGGATTTAGAAGCAGATATTTCCCTGTGCGTTCTGCTGTTTCTTCCATAGGCCGGTATTGGGCTGAAAACGCCTGTTTTGAAACTCTGCACAGAAAGGGTTTGCAGACTGCTGAATCCACACACGGTTTTAACTCTGGAAGTTGAGTGCACACATTGACAATCGTTCTGTTACATAGCTGCGTTTTGGATTTAGAAGCAGATATTTCCCTGTGCTTTCTGCTGTTTCTTCCATAGGCCGGTATTGGGCTGAAAACGCCTGTTTTGAAACTCTGCACAGAAAGGGTTCGCAGACTGCTGAATCCACACACGGGTTTAACTCTGGAAGTTGAGTGCACACATTGACAACCGTTCTGTTAGGTAGCTGCGTTTTGGATTTAGAAGCAGATATTTCCCTGTGCTTTCTGCTGTTTCTTCCGTAGGCTGGTATTGGGCTGAAAACGCCTGTTTTGAAACTCTGCACAGAAAGGGTTTGCAGACTGCTGAATCCACACACGGGTTTAACTCTGGAAGTTGAGTGCACACATTGACAACCGTTCTGTTAGATAGCTGCGTTTTGGATTTAGAAGCAGATATTTCCCTGTGCATTCTGCTGTTTCTTCCATAGGCCGGTATTGGGCTGAAAACGCCTGTTTTGAAACTCTGCACAGAAAGTGTTTGCAGGCTGCTGAATCCACACACGGGTTTAACTCTGGAAGTTGAGTGCACACATTGACAACAGTTCTGTTAGATAGCTGCGTTTTGGATTTAGAAGCAGATATTTCCCTGTGCTTTCTGCTGTTTCTTCCGTAGGCCGGTATTGGGCTGAAAACGCCTGTTTTGAAACTCTGCACAGAAAGGGTTTGCAGACTGCTGAATCCACACACGGGTTTAACTCTGGAAGTTGAGTGCACACATTGACAACCGTTCTGTTAGATAGCTTCGTTTTGGATTTAGAAGCAGATATTTCCCTGTGCTTTCTGCTGTTTCTTCCATAGGCCGGTATTGGGCTGAAAACGCCTGTTTTGAAACTCTGCACAGAAAGGGTTTGCAGACTGCTGAATCCACACACGGGTTTAACTCTGGACGTTGAGTGCATACATTGACAACCGTTCTGTTATATAGCTGCGTTTTGGATTTAGAAGCAGATATTTCCCTGTGCTTTCTGCTGTTTCTTCCATAGGCCGGTATTGGGCTGAAAACGCCTGCTTTGAAACTCTGCACAGAAAGTGTTTGCAGACTGCTGAATCCACACACGGGTTTAACTCTGGAAGTTGAGTGCACACATTGACAACAGTTCTGTTAGATAGCTGCGTTTTGGATTTAGAAGCAGATATTTCCCTGTGCTTTCTGCTGTTTCTTCCATAGGCCGGTATTGGGCTGAAAACGCCTGTTTTGAAACTCTGCACAGAAAGGGTTTGCAGACTGCTGAATCCACACACGGGTTTAACTCTGGAAGTTGAGTGCACACATTGACAACAGTTCTGTTAGATAGCTGCGTTTTGGATTTAGAAGCAGATATTTCCCTGTCCTTTCTGCTGTTTCTTCCATAGGCCGGTTTTGGGCTGAAAATGCCTGTTTTGAAACTCTGCACAGAAAGGGTTTGCAGACTGCTGAATCCACACACGGGTTTAACTCTGGAAGTTGAGTGCACACATTGACAACCGTTCTGTTAGATAGCTGCGTTTTGGATTTAGAAGCAGATATTTCCCTGTGCGTTCTGCTGTTTCTTCCATAGGCCGGTATTGGGCTGAAAACGCCTGTTTTGAAACTCTGCACAGAAAGGGTTTGCAGACTGCTGAATCCACACACGGGTTTAACTCTGGAAGTTGAGTGCACACATTGACAACCGTTCTGTTAGATAGCTGCGTTTTGGATTTAGAAGCAGATATTTCCCTGTGCTTTCTGCTGTTTCTTCCGTAGGCCGGTATTGGGCTGAAAACGCCTGTTTTGAAACTCTGCACAGAAAGGGTTTGCAGACTGCTGAATCCACACACGGGTTTAACTCTGGAAGTTGAGTGCACACATTGACAACAGTTCTGTTAGATAGCTGCGTTTTGGATTTAGAAGCAGATATTTCCCTGTGCTTTCTGCTGTTTCTTCCATAGGCCGGTATTGGGCTGAAAACGCCTGTTTTGAAACTCTGCACAGAAAGGGTTTGCAGACTGCTGAATCCACACACGGGTTTAACTCTGGAAGTTGAGTGCATACATTGACAACCGTTCTGTTATATAGCTGCGTTTTGGATTTAGAAGCAGATGTTTCCCTGTGCTTTCTGCTGTTTCTTCCATAGGCCGGTATTGGGCTGAAAACGCCTGTTTTGAAACTCTGCACAGAAAGTGTTTGCAGACTGCTGAATCCACACACGGGTTTAACTCTGGAAGTTGAGTGCACACATTGACAACAGTTCTGTTAGATAGCTGCGTTTTGGATTTAGAAGCAGATATTTCCCTGTGCTTTCTGCTGTTTCTTCCATAGGCCGGTATTGGGCTGAAAACGCCTGTTTTGAAACTCTGCACAGAAAGGGTTTGCAGACTGCTGAATCCACACACGGGTTTAACTCTGGAAGTTGAGTGCACACATTGACAACAGTTCTGTTAGATAGCTGCGTTTTGGATTTAGAAGCAGATATTTCCCTGTCCTTTCTGCTGTTTCTTCCATAGGCCAGTTTTGGACTGAAAACGCCTGTTTTGAAACTCTGCACAGAAAGGGTTTGCAGACTGCTGAATCCACACACGGGTTTAACTCTGGAAGTTGAGTGCACACATTGACAACCGTTCTGTTAGATAGCTGCGTTTTGGATTTAGAAGCAGATATTTCCCTGTGCGTTCTGCTATTTCTTCCATAGGCCGGTATTGGGCTGAAAACGCCTGTTTTGAAACTCTGCACAGAAAGGGTTTGCAGACTGCTGAATCCACACACGGGTTTAACTCTGGAAGTTGAGTGCACACATTGACAACCGTTCTGTTAGATAGCTGCGTTTTGGATTTAGAAGCAGATATTTCCCTGTGCTTTCTGCTGTTTCTTCCGTAGGCCGGTATTGGGCTGAAAACGCCTGTTTTGAAACTCTGCACAGAAAGGGTTTGCAGACTGCTGAATCCACACATGGGTTTAACTCTGGAAGTTGAGTGCACACATTGACAACCGTTCTGTTAGGTAGCTGCGTTTTGGATTTAGAAGCAGATATTTCCCTGTGCTTTCTGCTGTTTCTTCCGTAGGCTGGTATTGGGCTGAAAACGCCTGTTTTGAAACTCTGCACAGAAAGGGTTTGCAGACTGCTGAATCCACACACGGGTTTAACTCTGGAAGTTGAGTGCACACATTGACAACCGTTCTGTTAGATAGCTGCGTTTTGGATTTAGAAGCAGATATTTCCCTGTGCATTCTGCTGTTTCTTCCATAGGCCGGTATTGGGCTGAAAACGCCTGTTTTGAAACTCTGCACAGAAAGTGTTTGCAGGCTGCTGAATCCACACACGGGTTTAACTCTGGAAGTTGAGTGCACACATTGACAACAGTTCTGTTAGATAGCTGCGTTTTGGATTTAGAAGCAGATATTTCCCTGTGCTTTCTGCTGTTTCTTCCATAGGCCGGTATTGGGCTGAAAACGCCTGTTTTGAAACTCTGCACAGAAAGTGTTTGCAGACTGCTGAATCCACACACGGGTTTAACTCTGGAAGTTGAGTGCACACATTGACAACAGTTCTGTTAGATAGCTGCGTTTTGGATTTAGAAGCAGATATTTCCCTGTGCTTTCTGCTGTTTATTCCATAGGCCGGTATTGGGCTGAAAACGCCTGTTTTGAAACTCTGCACAGAAAGGCTTTGCAGACTGCTGAATCCACACACGTGTTTAACTCTGGAAGTTGAGTGCACACATTGACAACAGTTCTGTTAGATAGCTGCGTTTTGGATTTAGAAGCAGATATTTCCCTGTCCTTTCTGCTGTTTCTTCCGTAGGCCGGTATTGGGCTGAAAACGCCTGTTTTGAAACTCTGCACAGAAAGTGTTTGCAGACTGCTGAATCCACACACGGGTTTAACTCTGGAAGTTGAGTGCACACATTGACAATCGTTCTGTTACATAGCTGCGTTTTGGATTTAGAAGCAGATATTTCCCTGTGTGTTCTGCTGTTTCTTCCATAGGCCGGTATTGGGCTGAAAACGCCTGTTTTGAAACTCTGCACAGAAAGGGTTTGCAGACTGCTGAATCCACACACGGGTTTAACTCTGGAAGTTGAGTGCACACATTGACAACCGTTCTGTTAGATAGCTGCGTTTTGGATTTAGAAGCAGATATTTCCCTGTGCTTTCTGCTGTTTCTTCCATAGGCCGGTATTGGGCTGAAAACGCCTGTTTTGAAACTCTGCACAGAAAGGGTTTGCAGACTGCTGAATCCACACATGGGTTTAACTCTGGAAGTTGAGTGCACACATTGACAACCGTTCTGTTAGGTAGCTGCGTTTTGGATTTAGAAGCAGATATTTCCCTGTGCTTTCTGCTGTTTCTTCCGTAGGCTGGTATTGGGCTGAAAACGCCTGTTTTGAAACTCTGCACAGAAAGGGTTTGCAGACTGCTGAATCCACACACGGGTTTAACTCTGGAAGTTGAGTGCACACATTGACAACCGTTCTGTTAGATAGCTGCGTTTTGGATTTAGAAGCAGATATTTCCCTGTGCATTCTGCTGTTTCTTCCATAGGCCGGTATTGGGCTGAAAACGCCTGTTTTGAAACTCTGCACAGAAAGTGTTTGCAGGCTGCTGAATCCACACACGGGTTTAACTCTGGAAGTTGAGTGCACACATTGACAACAGTTCTGTTAGATAGCTGCGTTTTGGATTTAGAAGCAGATATTTCCCTGTGCTTTCTGCTGTTTCTTCCGTAGGCCGGTATTGGGCTGAAAACGCCTGTTTTGAAACTCTGCACAGAAAGGGTTTGCAGACTGCTGAATCCACACACGGGTTTAACTCTGGAAGTTGAGTGCACACATTGACAACCGTTCTGTTAGATAGCTTCGTTTTGGATTTAGAAGCAGATATTTCCCTGTGCTTTCTGCTGTTTCTTCCATAGGCCGGTATTGGGCTGAAAACGCCTGTTTTGAAACTCTGCACAGAAAGGGTTTGCAGACTGCTGAATCCACACACGGGTTTAACTCTGGACGTTGAGTGCATACATTGACAACCGTTCTGTTATATAGCTGCGTTTTGGATTTAGAAGCAGATATTTCCCTGTGCTTTCTGCTGTTTCTTCCATAGGCCGGTATTGGGCTGAAAACGCCTGCTTTGAAACTCTGCACAGAAAGTGTTTGCAGACTGCTGAATCCACACACGGGTTTAACTCTGGAAGTTGAGTGCACACATTGACAACAGTTCTGTTAGATAGCTGCGTTTTGGATTTAGAAGCAGATATTTCCCTGTGCTTTCTGCTGTTTCTTCCATAGGCCGGTATTGGGCTGAAAACGCCTGTTTTGAAACTCTGCACAGAAAGGGTTTGCAGACTGCTGAATCCACACACGGGTTTAACTCTGGAAGTTGAGTGCACACATTGACAACAGTTCTGTTAGATAGCTGCGTTTTGGATTTAGAAGCAGATATTTCCCTGTCCTTTCTGCTGTTTCTTCCATAGGCCGGTTTTGGGCTGAAAATGCCTGTTTTGAAACTCTGCACAGAAAGGGTTTGCAGACTGCTGAATCCACACACGGGTTTAACTCTGGAAGTTGAGTGCACACATTGACAACCGTTCTGTTAGATAGCTGCGTTTTGGATTTAGAAGCAGATATTTCCTTGTGCGTTCTGCTGTTTCTTCCATAGGCCGGTATTGGGCTGAAAACGCCTGTTTTGAAACTCTGCACAGAAAGGGTTTGCAGACTGCTGAATCCACACACGGGTTTAACTCTGGAAGTTGAGTGCACACATTGACAACCGTTCTGTTAGATAGCTGCGTTTTGGATTTAGAAGCAGATATTTCCCTGTGCTTTCTGCTGTTTCTTCCGTAGGCCGGTATTGGGCTGAAAACGCCTGTTTTGAAACTCTGCACAGAAAGGGTTTGCAGACTGCTGAATCCACACACGGGTTTAACTCTGGAAGTTGAGTGCACACATTGACAACAGTTCTGTTAGATAGCTGCGTTTTGGATTTAGAAGCAGATATTTCCCTGTGCTTTCTGCTGTTTCTTCCATAGGCCGGTATTGGGCTGAAAACGCCTGTTTTGAAACTCTGCACAGAAAGGGTTTGCAGACTGCTGAATCCACACACGGGTTTAACTCTGGAAGTTGAGTGCATACATTGACAACCGTTCTGTTATATAGCTGCGTTTTGGATTTAGAAGCAGATGTTTCCCTGTGCTTTCTGCTGTTTCTTCCATAGGCCGGTATTGGGCTGAAAACGCCTGTTTTGAAACTCTGCACAGAAAGTGTTTGCAGACTGCTGAATCCACACACGGGTTTAACTCTGGAAGTTGAGTGCACACATTGACAACAGTTCTGTTAGATAGCTGCGTTTTGGATTTAGAAGCAGATATTTCCCTGTGCTTTCTGCTGTTTCTTCCATAGGCCGGTATTGGGCTGAAAACGCCTGTTTTGAAACTCTGCACAGAAAGGGTTTGCAGACTGCTGAATCCACACACGGGTTTAACTCTGGAAGTTGAGTGCACACATTGACAACAGTTCTGTTAGATAGCTGCGTTTTGGATTTAGAAGCAGATATTTCCCTGTCCTTTCTGCTGTTTCTTCCATAGGCCAGTTTTGGACTGAAAACGCCTGTTTTGAAACTCTGCACAGAAAGGGTTTGCAGACTGCTGAATCCACACACGGGTTTAACTCTGGAAGTTGAGTGCACACATTGACAACCGTTCTGTTAGATAGCTGCGTTTTGGATTTAGAAGCAGATATTTCCCTGTGCGTTCTGCTATTTCTTCCATAGGCCGGTATTGGGCTGAAAACGCCTGTTTTGAAACTCTGCACAGAAAGGGTTTGCAGACTGCTGAATCCACACACGGGTTTAACTCTGGAAGTTGAGTGCACACATTGACAACCGTTCTGTTAGATAGCTGCGTTTTGGATTTAGAAGCAGATATTTCCCTGTGCTTTCTGCTGTTTCTTCCGTAGGCCGGTATTGGGCTGAAAACGCCTGTTTTGAAACTCTGCACAGAAAGGGTTTGCAGACTGCTGAATCCACACATGGGTTTAACTCTGGAAGTTGAGTGCACACATTGACAACCGTTCTGTTAGGTAGCTGCGTTTTGGATTTAGAAGCAGATATTTCCCTGTGCTTTCTGCTGTTTCTTCCGTAGGCTGGTATTGGGCTGAAAACGCCTGTTTTGAAACTCTGCACAGAAAGGGTTTGCAGACTGCTGAATCCACACACGGGTTTAACTCTGGAAGTTGAGTGCACACATTGACAACCGTTCTGTTAGATAGCTGCGTTTTGGATTTAGAAGCAGATATTTCCCTGTGCATTCTGCTGTTTCTTCCATAGGCCGGTATTGGGCTGAAAACGCCTGTTTTGAAACTCTGCACAGAAAGTGTTTGCAGGCTGCTGAATCCACACACGGGTTTAACTCTGGAAGTTGAGTGCACACATTGACAACAGTTCTGTTAGATAGCTGCGTTTTGGATTTAGAAGCAGATATTTCCCTGTGCTTTCTGCTGTTTCTTCCATAGGCCGGTATTGGGCTGAAAACGCCTGTTTTGAAACTCTGCACAGAAAGTGTTTGCAGACTGCTGAATCCACACACGGGTTTAACTCTGGAAGTTGAGTGCACACATTGACAACAGTTCTGTTAGATAGCTGCGTTTTGGATTTAGAAGCAGATATTTCCCTGTGCTTTCTGCTGTTTATTCCATAGGCCGGTATTGGGCTGAAAACGCCTGTTTTGAAACTCTGCACAGAAAGGCTTTGCAGACTGCTGAATCCACACACGTGTTTAACTCTGGAAGTTGAGTGCACACATTGACAACAGTTCTGTTAGATAGCTGCGTTTTGGATTTAGAAGCAGATATTTCCCTGTCCTTTCTGCTGTTTCTTCCATAGGCCGGTATTGGGCTGAAAACGCCTGTTTTGAAACTCTGCACAGAAAGTGTTTGCAGACTGCTGAATCCACACACGGGTTTAACTCTGGAAGTTGAGTGCACACATTGACAATCGTTCTGTTACATAGCTGCGTTTTGGATTTAGAAGCAGATATTTCCCTGTGTGTTCTGCTGTTTCTTCCATAGGCCGGTATTGGGCTGAAAACGCCTGTTTTGAAACTCTGCACAGAAAGGGTTTGCAGACTGCTGAATCCACACACGGGTTTAACTCTGGAAGTTGAGTGCACACATTGACAACCGTTCTGTTAGATAGCTGCGTTTTGGATTTAGAAGCAGATATTTCCCTGTGCTTTCTGCTGTTTCTTCCATAGGCCGGTATTGGGCTGAAAACGCCTGTTTTGAAACTCTGCACAGAAAGGGTTTGCAGACTGCTGAATCCACACACGGGTTTAACTCTGGAAGTTGAGTGCACACATTGACAACAGTTCTGTTAGATAGCTGCGTTTTGGATTTAGAAGCAGATATTTCCCTGTGCTTTCTGCTGTTTCTTCCGTAGGCCGGTATTGGGCTGAAAACGTCTGTTTTGAAACTCTGCACAGAAAGGGTTTGCAGACTGCTGAATCCACACACGGGTTTAACTCTGGAAGTTGAGTGCACACATTGACAACCGTTCTGTTAGATAGCTGCGTTTTGGATTTAGAAGCAGATATTTCCCTCTGCGTTCTGCTGTTTCTTCCATATGCCGGTATTGGGCTGAAAACGCCTGTTTTGAAACTCTGCACAGAAAGGGTTTGCAGACTGCTGAATCCACACACGGGTTTAACTCTGGAAGTTGAGTGCACACATTGACAACAGTTCTGTTAGATAGCTGCGTTTTGGATTTAGAAGCAGATATTTCCCTGTGCTTTCTGCTGTTTCTTCCATAGGCCGGTATTGGGCTGAAAACGCCTGTTTTGAAACTCTGCACAGAAAGGGTTTGCAGACTGCTGAATCCACACACGGGTTTAACTCTGGAAGTTGAGTGCACACATTGACAACAGTTCTGTTACATAGCTGCGTTTTGGATTTAGAAGCAGATATTTCCCTGTCCTTTCTGCTGTTTCTTCCATAGGCCGGTATTGGGCTGAAAACGCCTGTTTTGAATCTCCACAGAAAGGGTTTGCAGACTGCTGAATCCACACACGGGTTTAACTCTGGAAGTTGAGTGCACACATTGACAACCGTTCTGTTAGATAGCTGCGTTTTGGATTTAGAAGCAGATATTTCCCTGTGCGTTCTGCTGTTTCTTCCATAGGCCGGTATTGGGCTGAAAACGCCTGTTTTGAAACTCTGCACAGAAAGGGTTTGCAGACTGCTGAATCCACACACGGGTTAAACTCTGGAAGTTGAGTGCACACATTGACAACCGTTCTGTTAGATAGCTGCGTTTTGGATTTAGAAGCAGATATTTCCCTGTGCTTTCTGCTGTTTCTTCCGTAGGCCGGTATTGGGCTGAAAACGCCTGTTTTGAAACTCTGCACAGAAAGGGTTTGCAGACTGCTGAATCCACACACGGGTTTAACTCTGGAAGTTGAGTGCACACATTGACAACCGTTCTGTTAGATAGCTGCGTTTTGGATTTAGAAGCAGATATTTCCCTGTGCTTTCTGCTGTTTCTTCCGTAGGCTGGTATTGGGCTGAAAACGCCTGTTTTGAAACTCTGCACAGAAAGGGTTTGCAGACTGCTGAATCCACACACGGGTTTAACTCTGGAAGTTGAGTGCACACATTGACAACCGTTCTGTTAGATAGCTGCGTTTTGTATTTAGAAGCAGATATTTCCCTGTGCGTTCTGCTGTTTCTTCCATAGGCCGGTATTGGGCTGAAAACGCCTGTTTTGAAACTCTGCACAGAAAGGGTTTGCAGACTGCTGAATCCACACACGGGTTTAACTCTGGAAGTTGAGTGCACACATTGACAACCGTTCTGTTAGATTGCTGCGTTTTGGATTTAAAAGCAGATATTACCCTGTGCTTTCTGCTGTTTCTTCCGTAGGCCGGTATTGGGCTGAAAACGCCTGCTTTGAAACTCTGCACAGAAAGGGTTTGCAGACTGCTGAATCCACACACGGGTTTAACTCTGGTAGTTGAGTGCACACATTGACAACCGTTCTGTTAGATAGCTGCGTTTTGGATTTAGAAGCAGATATTTCCCTGTGCGTTCTGCTGTTTCTTCCATAGGCCGGTATTGGGCTGAAAACGCCTGTTTTGAAACTCTGCACAGAAAGGGTTTGCAGACTGCTGAATCCACACACGGGTTTAACTCTGGAAGTTGAGTGCACACATTGACAATCGTTCTGTTACATAGCTGCGTTTTGGATTTAGAAGCAGATATTTCCCTGTGCTTTCTGCTGTTTCTTCCATAGGCCGGTATTGGGCTGAAAACGCCTGTTTTGAAACTCTGCACAGAAAGGGTTTGCAGACTGCTGAATCCACACACGGGTTTAACTCTGGAAGTTGAGTGCACACATTGACAACCGTTCTGTTAGATAGCTGCGTTTTGGATTTAGAAGCAGAGATTTCCCTGTACTTTCTGCTGTTTCTTCCATAGGCCGGTATTGGGCTGAAAACGCCTGTTTTGAAACTCTGCACAGAAAGGGTTTGCAGACTGCTGAATCCACACACGGGTTTAACTCTGGAAGTTGAGTGCACACATTGACAACAGTTCTGTTAGATAGCTGCGTTTTGGATTTAGAAGCAGATATTTCCCTGTGCTTTCTGCTGTTTCTTCCGTAGGCCGGTATTGGCCTGAAAACGTCTGTTTTGAAACTCTGCACAGAAAGGGTTTGCAGACTGCTGAATCCACACACGGGTTTAACTCTGGAAGTTGAGTGCACACATTGACAACCGTTCTGTTAGATAGCTGCGTTTTGGATTTAGAAGCAGATATTTCCCTCTGCGTTCTGCTGTTTCTTCCATATGCCGGTATTGGGCTGAAAACGCCTGTTTTGAAACTCTGCACAGAAAGGGTTTGCAGACTGCTGAATCCACACACGGGTTTAACTCTGGAAGTTGAGTGCACACATTGACAACAGTTCTGTTAGATAGCTGCGTTTTGGATTTAGAAGCAGATATTTCCCTGTGCTTTCTGCTGTTTCTTCCATAGGCCGGTATTGGGCTGAAAACGCCTGTTTTGAAACTCTGCACAGAAAGGGTTTGCAGACTGCTGAATCCACACACGGGTTTAACTCTGGAAGTTGAGTGCACACATTGACAACAGTTCTGTTACATAGCTGCGTTTTGGATTTAGAAGCAGATATTTCCCTGTCCTTTCTGCTGTTTCTTCCATAGGCCGGTATTGGGCTGAAAACGCCTGTTTTGAAACTCTGCACAGAAAGGGTTTGCAGACTGCTGAATCCACACACGGGTTTAACTCTGGAAGTTGAGTGCACACATTGACAACCGTTCTGTTAGATAGCTGCGTTTTGGATTTAGAAGCAGATATTTCCCTGTGCGTTCTGCTGTTTCTTCCATAGGCCGGTATTGGGCTGAAAACGCCTGTTTTGAAACTCTGCACAGAAAGGGTTTGCAGACTGCTGAATCCACACACGGGTTAAACTCTGGAAGTTGAGTGCACACATTGACAACCGTTCTGTTAGATAGCTGCTTTTTGGATTTAGAAGCAGATATTTCCCTGTGCGTTCTGCTGTTTCTTC
The DNA here is from genome assembly GCF_030222135.1 of Aotus nancymaae. Taxonomy (NCBI): domain Eukaryota; kingdom Metazoa; phylum Chordata; class Mammalia; order Primates; family Aotidae; genus Aotus; species Aotus nancymaae. The sequence goes on from NW_026988585.1 coordinate 19,743, forward strand.
CATAGGCCGGTATTGGGCTGAAAACGCCTGTTTTGAAACTCTGCACAGAAAGGGTTTGCAGACTGCTGAATCCACACACGGTTTTAACTCTGGAAGTTGAGTGCACACATTGACAATCGTTCTGTTACATAGCTGCGTTTTGGATTTAGAAGCAGATATTTCCCTGTGCTTTCTGCTGTTTCTTCCATAGGCCGGTATTGGGCTGAAAACGCCTGTTTTGAAACTCTGCACAGAAAGGGTTCGCAGACTGCTGAATCCACACACGGGTTTAACTCTGGAAGTTGAGTGCACACATTGACAACCGTTCTGTTAGATTGCTGCGTTTTGGATTTAGAAGCAGATATTACCCTGTGCTTTCTGCTGTTTCTTCCGAAGGCCGGTATTGGGCTGAAAACGCCTGTTTTGAAACTCTGCACAGAAAGGGTTTGCAGACTGCTGAATCCACACACGGGTTTAACTCTGGTAGTTGAGTGCACACATTGACAAACGTTCTGTTAGATAGCTGCGTTTTGGATTTAGAAGCAGATATTTCCCTGTGCGTTCTGCTGTTTCTTCCATAGGCCGGTATTGGGCTGAAAACGCCTGTTTTGAAACTCTGCACAGAAAGGGTTTGCAGACTGCTGAATCCACACACGGGTTTAACTCTGGAAGTTGAGTGCACACATTGACAACCGTTCTGTTAGATTGCTGCGTTTTGGATTTAGAAGCAAATATTACCCTGTGCTTTCTGCTGTTTCTTCCGAAGGCCGGTATTGGGCTGAAAACGCCTGTTTTGAAACTCTGCACAGAAAGGGTTTGCAGACTGCTGAATCCACACACGGGTTTAACTCTGGAAGTTGAGTGCACAGATTGACAACCGTTCTGTTAGATAGCTGCGTTTTGGATTTAGAAGCAGATATTTCCCTGTGCTTTCTGCTGTTTCTTCCATAGGCCGGTATTGGGCTGAAAACGCCTGTTTTGAAACTCTGCACAGAAAGGGTTTGCAGACTGCTGAATCCACACACGGGTTTAACTCTGGAAGTTGAGTGCACACATTGACAACAGTTCTGTTAGATAGCTGCGTTTTGGATTTAGAAGCAGATATTTCCCTGTGCTTTCTGCTGTTTCTTCCATAGGCCGGTATTGGGCTGAAAACGTCTGTTTTGAAACTCTGCACAGAAAGGGTTTGCAGACTGCTGAATCCACACACGGGTTTAACTCTGGAAGTTGAGTGCACACATTGACAACCGTTCTGTTAGATAGCTGCGTTTTGGATTTAGAAGCAGATATTTCCCTCTGCGTTCTGCTGTTTCTTCCATATGTCGGTATTGGGCTGAAAACGCCTGTTTTGAAACTCTGCACAGAAAGGGTTTGCAGACTGCTGAATCCACACACGGGTTTAACTCTGGAAGTTGAGTGCACACATTGACAACAGTTCTGTTAGATAGCTGCGTTTTGGATTTAGAAGCAGATATTTCCCTGTCCTTTCTGCTGTTTCTTCCATAGGCCGGTATTGGGCTGAAAACGCCTGTTTTGAAACTCTGCACAGAAAGGGTTTGCAGACTGCTGAATCCACACACGGGTTTAACTCTGGAAGTTGAGTGCACACATTGACAACTGTTCTGTTACATAGCTGCGTTTTGGATTTAGAAGCAGATATTTCCCTGTCCTTTCTGCTGTTTCTTCCATAGGCCGGTATTGGGCTGAAAACGCCTGTTTTGAAACTCTGCACAGAAAGGGTTTGCAGACTGCTGAATCCACACACGGGTTTAACTCTGGAAGTTGAGTGCACACATTGACAACCGTTCTGTTAGATAGCTGCGTTTTGGATTTAGAAGCAGATATTTCCCTGTGCGTTCTGCTGTTTCTTCCATAGGCCGGTATTGGGCTGAAAACGCCTGTTTTGAAACTCTGCACAGAAAGGGTTTGCAGACTGCTGAATCCACACACGGGTTAAACTCTGGAAGTTGAGTGCACACATTGACAACCGTTCTGTTAGATAGCTGCGTTTTGGATTTAGAAGCAGATATTTCCCTGTGCGTTCTGCTGTTTCTTCCATAGGCCGGTATTGGGCTGAAAACGCCTGTTTTGAAACTCTGCACAGAAAGGGTTTGCAGACTGCTGAATCCACACACGGTTTTAACTCTGGAAGTTGAGTGCACACATTGACAATCGTTCTGTTACATAGCTGCGTTTTGGATTTAGAAGCAGATATTTCCCTGTGCTTTCTGCTGTTTCTTCCATAGGCCGGTATTGGGCTGAAAACGCCTGTTTTGAAACTCTGCACAGAAAGGGTTCGCAGACTGCTGAATCCACACACGGGTTTAACTCTGGAAGTTGAGTGCACACATTGACAACCGTTCTGTTAGATTGCTGCGTTTTGGATTTAGAAGCAGATATTACCCTGTGCTTTCTGCTGTTTCTTCCGAAGGCCGGTATTGGGCTGAAAACGCCTGTTTTGAAACTCTGCACAGAAAGGGTTTGCAGATTGCTGAATCCACACACGGGTTTAACTCTGGTAGTTGAGTGCACACATTGACAAACGTTCTGTTAGATAGCTGCGTTTTGGATTTAGAAGCAGATATTTCCCTGTACGTTCTGCTGTTTCTTCCATAGGCCGGTATTGGGCTGAAAACGCCTGTTTTGAAACTCTGCACAGAAAGGGTTTGCAGACTGCTGAATCCACACACGGGTTTAACTCTGGAAGTTGAGTGCACACATTGACAACCGTTCTGTTAGATTGCTGCGTTTTGGATTTAGAAGCAGATATTACCCTGTGCTTTCTGCTGTTTCTTCCGAAGGCCGGTATTGGGCTGAAAACGCCTGTTTTGAAACTCTGCACAGAAAGGGTTTGCAGACTGCTGAATCCACACACGGGTTTAACTCTTGAAGTTGAGTGCACAGATTGACAACCGTTCTGTTAGATAGCTGCGTTTTGGATTTAGAAGCAGATATTTCCCTGTGCTTTCTGCTGTTTCTTCCATAGGCCGGTATTGGGCTGAAAACGCCTGTTTTGAAACTCTGCACAGAAAGGGTTTGCAGACTGCTGAATCCACACACGGGTTTAACTCTGGAAGTTGAGTGCACACATTGACAACAGTTCTGTTAGATAGCTGCGTTTTGGATTTAGAAGCAGATATTTCCCTGTGCTTTCTGCTGTTTCTTCCATAGGCCGGTATTGGGCTGAAAACGTCTGTTTTGAAACTCTGCACAGAAAGGGTTTGCAGACTGCTGAATCCACACACGGGTTTAACTCTGGAAGTTGAGTGCACACATTGACAACCGTTCTGTTAGATAGCTGCGTTTTGGATTTAGAAGCAGATATTTCCCTCTGCGTTCTGCTGTTTCTTCCATATGTCGGTATTGGGCTGAAAACGCCTGTTTTGAAACTCTGCACAGAAAGGGTTTGCAGACTGCTGAATCCACACACGGGTTTAACTCTGGAAGTTGAGTGCACACATTGACAACCGTTCTGTTAGATAGCTGCGTTTTGGATTTAGAAGCAGATATTTCCCTGTGCTTTCTGCTGTTTCTTCCATAGGCCGGTATTGGGCTGAAAACGCCTGTTTTGAAACTCTGCACAGAAAGGGTTTGCAGACTGCTGAATCCACACACGGGTTTAACTCTGGAAGTTGAGTGCACACATTGACAACTGTTCTGTTACATAGCTGCGTTTTGGATTTAGAAGCAGATATTTCCCTGTCCTTTCTGCTGTTTCTTCCATAGGCCGGTATTGGGCTGAAAACGCCTGTTTTGAAACTCTGCACAGAAAGGGTTTGCAGACTGCTGAATCCACACACGGGTTTAACTCTGGAAGTTGAGTGCACACATTGACAACCGTTCTGTTAGATAGCTGCGTTTTGGATTTAGAAGCAGATATTTCCCTGTGCGTTCTGCTGTTTCTTCCATAGGCCGGTATTGGGCTGAAAACGCCTGTTTTGAAACTCTGCACAGAAAGGGTTTGCAGACTGCTGAATCCACACACGGGTTAAACTCTGGAAGTTGAGTGCACACATTGACAACCGTTCTGTTAGATAGCTGCGTTTTGGATTTAGAAGCAGATGTTTCCCTGTGCTTTCTGCTGTTTCTTCCATAGGCCGGTTTTGGGCTGAAAACGCCTGTTTTGAAACTCTGCACAGAAAGGGTTTGCAGACTGCTGAATCCACACACGGGTTTAACTCTGGAAGTTGAGTGCACACATTGACAACCGTTCTGTTAAATAGCTGCGTTTTGGATTTAGAAGCAGATATTTCCCTGTGCTTTCTGCTGTTTCTTCCGTAGGCTGGAATTGGGCTGAAAACGCCTGTTTTGAAACTCTGCACAGAAAGGGTTTGCAGACTGCTGAATCCACACACGGGTTTAACTCTGGAAGTTGAGTGCACACATTGACAACCGTTCTGTTAGATAGCTGCGTTTTGTATTTAGAAGCAGATATTTCCCTGTGCTTTCTGCTGTTTCTTCCATAGGCCGGTATTGGGCTGAAAACGCCTGTTTTGAAACTCTGCACAGAAAGGGTTTGCAGACTGCTGAATCCACACACGGGTTTAACTCTGGAAGTTGAGTGCACACATTGACAACCGTTCTGTTAGATAGCTGCGTTTTGGATTTAGAAGCAGATATTACCCTGTGCTTTCTGCTGTTTCTTCCGTAGGCCGGTATTGGGCTGAAAACGCCTGTTTTGAAACTCTGCACAGAAAGGGTTTGCAGACTGCTGAATCCACACACGGGTTTAACTCTGGAAGTTGAGTGCACACATTGACAACAGTTCTGTTAGATAGCTGCGTTTTGCATTTAGAAGCAGATATTTCCCTGTGCTTTCTGCTGTTTCTTCCATAGGCCGGTATTGGGCTGAAAACGCCTGTTTTGAAACTCTGCACAGAAAGGCTTTGCAGACTGCTGAATCCACACACGGGTTTAACTCTGGAAGTTGAGTGCACACATTGACAACAGTTCTGTTACATAGCTGCGTTTTGGATTTAGAAGCAGATATTTCCCTGTCCTTTCTGCTGTTTCTTCCATAGGCCGGTATTGGGCTGAAAACGCCTGTTTTGAAACTCTGCACAGAAAGGGTTTGCAGACTGCTGAATCCACACACGGGTTTAACTCTGGAAGTTGAGTGCACACATTGACAACCGTTCTGTTAGATAGCTGCGTTTTGGATTTAGAAGCAGATATTTCCCTGTGCGTTCTGCTGTTTCTTCCATAGGCCGGTATTGGGCTGAAAACGCCTGTTTTGAAACTCTGCACAGAAAGGGTTTGCAGACTGCTGAATCCACACACGGGTTAAACTCTGGAAGTTGAGTGCACACATTGACAACCGTTCTGTTAGATAGCTGCGTTTTGGATTTAGAAGCAGATATTTCCCTGTGCTTACTGCTGTTTCTTCCATATGCCGGTAATGGGCTGAAAACGCCTGTTTTGGGACTCTGCAGAGAAGATGCTTGCAGACTGCTGAATCCACACACGGGTTTAACTCTGGAAGTTGAGTGCACACATTGACAACCGTTCTGTTAGATAGCTGCGTTTTGGATTTAGAAGCAGATATTTTCCTGTGCTTTCTGCTGTTTCTTCCGTAGGCCGGTATTGGGCTGAAAATGCCTGTTTTGAAACTCTGCACAGAAAGGGTTTGCAGACTGCTGAATCCACACACGGGTTTAACTCTGGAAGTTGAGTGCACACATTGACAACCGTTCTGTTAAATAGCTGCATTTTGGATTTAGAAGCAGATATTTCCCTGTGCTTTCTGCTGTTTCTTCCGTAGGCTGGTATTGGGTTGAAAACGCCTGTTTTGAAACTCTGCACAGAAAGGGTTTGCAGACTGCTGAATGCACACACGGGTTTAACTCTGGAAGTTGAGTGCACACATTGACAACCGTTCTGTTAGATAGCTGCGTTTTGTATTTAGAAGCAGATATTTCCCTGTGCTTTCTGCTGTTTCTTCCATAGGCCGGTATTGGGCTGAAAACGCCTGTTTTGAAACTCTGCACAGAAAGGGTTTGCAGACTGCTGAATCCACACACGGGTTTAACTCTGGAAGTTGAGTGCACACATTGACAACCGTTCTGTTAGATTGCTGCGTTTTGGATTTAGAAGCAGATATTACCCTGTGCTTTCTGCTGTTTCTTCCGTAGGCCGGTATTGGGCTGAAAACGCCTGTTTTGAAACTCTGCACAGAAAGGCTTTGCAGACTGCTGAATCCACACACGGGTTTAACTCTGGAAGTTGAGTGCACACATTGACAACCGTTCTGTTAGATAGCTGCGTTTTGGATTTAGAAGCAGATATTTCCCTGTGCGTTCTGCTGTTTCTTCCATAGGCCGGTATTGGGCTGAAAACGCCTGTTTTGAAACTCTGCACAGAAAGGGTTTGCAGACTGCTGAATCCACACACGGGTTAAACTCTGGAAGTTGACTGCACACATTGACAACCGTTCTGTTAGATAGCTGCGTTTTGGATTTAGAAGCAGATATTTCCCTGTGCTTACTGCTGTTTCTTCCATATGCCGGTAATGGGCTGAAAACGCCTGTTTTGGGACTCTGCTGAGAAGATGTTTGCAGACTGCTGAATCCACACACGGGTTTAACTCTGGAAGTTGAGTGCACACATTGACAACCGTTCTGTTAGATAGCTGCGTTTTGGATTTAGAAGCAGATATTTTCCTGTGCTTTCTGCTGTTTCTTCCGTAGGCCGGTATTGGGCTGAAAATGCCTGTTTTGAAACTCTGCACAGAAAGGGTTTGCAGACTGCTGAATCCACACACGGGTTTAACTCTGGAAGTTGAGTGCACACATTGACAACCGTTCTGTTAAATAGCTGCATTTTGGATTTAGAAGCAGATATTTCCCTGTGCTTTCTGCTGTTTCTTCCGTAGGCTGGTATTGGGTTGAAAACGCCTGTTTTGAAACTCTGCACAGAAAGGGTTTGCAGACTGCTGAATGCACACACGGGTTTAACTCTGGAAGTTGAGTGCACACATTGACAACCGTTCTGTTAGATAGCTGCGTTTTGTATTTAGAAGCAGATATTTCCCTGTGCTTTCTGCTGTTTCTTCCATAGGCCGGTATTGGGCTGAAAACGCCTGTTTTGAAACTCTGCACAGAAAGGGTTTGCAGACTGCTGAATCCACACACGGGTTTAACTCTGGAAGTTGAGTGCACACATTGACAACCGTTCTGTTAGATTGCTGCGTTTTGGATTTAGAAGCAGATATTACCCTGTGCTTTCTGCTGTTTCTTCCGTAGGCCGGTATTGGGCTGAAAACGCCTGTTTTGAAACTCTGCACAGAAAGGGTTTGCAGACTGCTGAATCCACACACGGGTTTAACTCTGGTAGTTGAGTGCACACAATGACAACCGTTCTGTTAGATAGCTGCGTTTTGGATTTAGAAGCAGATATTTCCCTGTGCGTTCTGCTGTTTCTTCCATAGGCCGGTATTGGGCTGACAACGCCTGTTTTGAAACTCTGCACAGAAAGGGTTTGCAGACTGCTGAATCCACACACGGGTTAAACTCTGGAAGTTGAGTGCACACATTGACAATCGTTCTGTTACATAGCTGCGTTTTGGATTTAGAAGCAGATATTTCCCTGTGCTTTCTGCTGTTTCTTCCATAGGCCGGTATTGGGCTGAAAACGCCTGTTTTGAAACTCTGCACAGAAAGGGTTTGCAGACTGCTGAATCCACACACGGGTTTAACTCTGGAAGTTGAGTGCCCAGATTGACAACCGTTCTGTTAGATAGCTGCGTTTTGGATTTAGAAGCAGATATTTCCCTGTGCTTTCTGCTGTTTCTTCCATAGGCCGGTATTGGGCTGAAAACGCCTGTTTTGAAACTCTGCACAGAAAGGGTTTGCAGACTGCTGAATCTACACACGGGTTTAACTCTGGAAGTTGAGTGCACACATTGACAACAGTTCTGTTAGATAGCTGCGTTTTGGATTTAGAAGCAGATATTTCCCTGTGCTTTCTGCTGTTTCTTCCGTAGGCCGGTATTGGGCTGAAAACGTCTGTTTTGAAACTCTGCACAGAAAGGGTTTGCAGACTGCTGAATCCACACACGGGTTTAACTCTGGAAGTTGAGTGCACACATTGACAACAGTTCTGTTAGATAGCTGCGTTTTGGAATTAGAAGCAGATATTTCCCTCTGCGTTCTGCTGTTTCTTCCATATGCCGGTATTGGGCTGAAAACGCCTGTTTTGAAACTCTGCACAGAAAGGGTTTGCAGACTGCTGAATCCACACACGGGTTTAACTCTGGAAGTTGAGTGCACACATTGACAACAGTTCTGTTAGATAGCTGCGTTTTGGATTTAGAAGCAGATATTTCCCTGTGCTTTCTGCTGTTTCTTCCATAGGCCGGTATAGGGCTGAAAACGCCTGTTTTGAAACTCTGCACAGAAAGGGTTTGCAGACTGCTGAATCCACACACGGGTTTAACTCTGGAAGTTGAGTGCACACATTGACAACCGTTCTGTTACATAGCTGCGTTTTGGATTTAGAAGCAGATATTTCCCTGTCCTTTCTGCTGTTTCTTCCATAGGCCGGTATTGGGCTGAAAACGCCTGTTTTGAAACTCTGCACAGAAAGGGTTTGCAGGCTGCTGAATCCACACACGGGTTTAACTCTGGAAGTTGAGTGCACACATTGACAACCGTTCTGTTAGATAGCTGCGTTTTGGATTTAGAAGCAGATATTTCCCTGTGTGTTCTGCTGTTTCTTCCATAGGCCGGTATTGGGCTGAAAACGCCTGTTTTGAAACTCTGCACAGAAAGGGTTTGCAGACTGCTGAATCCACACACGGGTTAAACTCTGGAAGTTGAGTGCACACATTGACAACCGTTCTGTTAGATAGCTGCGTTTTGAATTTAGAAGCAGATATTTTCCTGTGCTTTCTGCTGTTTCTTCCGTAGGCCGGTATTGGGCTGAAAACGTCTGTTTTGAAACTCTGCACAGAAAGGGTTTGCAGACTGCTGAATCCACACACGGGTTTAACTCTGGAAGTGGAGTGCACACATTGACAACAGTTCTGTTAGATAGCTGCGTTTTGGATTTAGAAGCAGATATTTCCCTGTGCTTTCTGCTGTTTCTTCCGTAGGCTGATATTGGGTTGAAAACGCCTGTTTTGAAACTCTGCACAGAAAGGGTTTGCAGACTGCTGAATGCACACACGGGTTTAACTCTGGAAGTTGAGTGCACACATTGACAACCGTTCTGTTAGATAGCTGCGTTTTGTATTTAGAAGCAGATATTTCCCTGTGCTTTCTGCTGTTTCTTCCATAGGCCGGTATTGGGCTGAAAACGCCTGTTTTGAAACTCTGCACAGAAAGGGTTTGCAGACTGCTGAATCCACACACGGGTTTAACTCTGGAAGTTGAGTGCACACATTGACAACCGTTCTGTTAGATTGCTGCGTTTTGGATTTAGAAGCAGATATTACCCTGTGCTTTCTGCTGTTTCTTCCGTAGGCCGGTATTGGGCTGAAAACGCCTGTTTTGAAACTCTGCACAAAAAGGGTTTGCAGACTGCTGAATCCACATACGGGTTTAACTCTGGTAGTTGAGTGCACACATTGACAACCGTTCTGTTAGATAGCTGCGTTTTGGATTTAGAAGCAGATATTTCCCTGTGCGTTCTGCTGTTTCTTCCATAGGCCGGTATTGGGCTGACAACGCCTGTTTTGAAACTCTGCACAGAAAGGGTTTGCAGACTGCTGAATCCACACACGGGTTTAACTCTGGAAGTTGAGTGCACACATTGACAATCGTTCTGTTACATAGCTGCGTTTTGGATTTAGAAGCAGATATTTCCCTGTGCTTTCTGCTGTTTCTTCCATAGGCCGGTATTGGGCTGAAAACGCCTGTTTTGAAACTCTGCACAGAAAGGGTTTGCAGACTGCTGAATCCACACACGGGTTTAACTCAGGAAGTTGAGTGCACAGATTGACAACCGTTCTGTTAGATAGCTGCGTTTTGGATTTAGAAGCAGATATTTCCCTGTGCTTTCTGCTGTTTCTTCCATAGGCCGGTATTGGGCTGAAAACGCCTGTTTTGAAACTCTGCACAGAAAGGGTTTGCAGACTGCTGAATCCACACACGGGTTTAACTCTGGAAGTTGAGTGCACACATTGACAACAGTTCTGTTAGATAGCTGCGTTTTGGATTTAGAAGCAGATATTTCCCTGTGCTTTCTGCTGTTTCTTCCATAGGCCGGTATTGGGCTGAAAACGCCTGTTTTGAAACTCTGCACAGAAAGGGTTTGCAGACTGCTGAATCCACACACGGGTTTAACTCTGGAAGTTGAGTGCACACATTGACAACAGTTCTGTTAGATAGCTGCGTTTTGGATTTAGAAGCAGATATTTCCCTGTGCTTTCTGCTGTTTCTTCCATAGGCCGGTATTGGGCTGAAAACGCCTGTTTTGAAACTCTGCAGAGAAAGGGTTTGCAGACTGCTGAATCCACACACGGGTTTAACTCTGGAAGTTGAGTGCACACATTGACAACCGTTCTGTTAGATAGCTGCGTTTTGGATTTAGAAGCAGATATTTCCCTGTGCTTTCTGCTGTTTCTTCCATAGGCCGGTATTGGGCTGAAAACGCCTGTTTTGAAACTCTGCACAGAAAGGGTTTGCAGACTGCTGAATCCACACACGGGTTTAACTCTGGAAGTTGAGTGCACACATTTACAACCGTTCTGTTAGATATCGGCGTTTTGGATTTAGAAGCAGATGTTTCCCTCTGCGTTCTGCTGTTTCTTCCATAGGCCGGTATTGGGCTGAAAACGCCTGTTTTGAAACTCTGCACAGAAAGGGTTTGCAGACTGCTGTATCCACACACGGGTTTAACTCTGGAAGTTGAGTGGACACATTGACAACCGTTCTGTTAGATAGCTGCGTTTTGGATTTAGAAGCAGATATTTCCCTGTGCGTTCTGCTGTTTCTTCCATAGGCCGGTATTGGGCTGAAAACGCCTGTTTTGAAACTCTGCACAGAAAGGGTTTGCAGACTGCTGAATCCACACACGGGTTTAACTCTGGAAGTTGAGTGCACAGATTGACAACCGTTCTGTTAGATAGCTGCGCTTTGGATTTATAAGCAGATATTTCCCTGTGCTTTCTGCTGTTTCTTCCGTAGGCCGGTATTGGGCTGAAAACGCCTGTTTTGAAACTCTGCACAGAAAGGGTTTGCAGACTGCTGAATCCACACACGGGTTTAACTCTGGAAGTTGAGTGCACACATTGACAACAGTTCTGTTAGATAGCTGCGTTTTGGATTTAGAAGCAGATATTTCCCTGTGCTTTCTGCTGTTTCTTCCGTAGGCTGGTATTGGGCTGAAAACGCCTGTTTTGAAACTCTGCACAGAAAGGGTTTGCAGACTGCTGAATCCACACACGGGTTTAACTCTGGAAGTTGAGTGCACACATTGACAACCGTTCTGTTAGATAGCTGCGTTTTGGATTTAGAAGCAGATATTTCCCTGTGCATTCTGCTGTTTCTTCCATAGGCCGGTATTGGGCTGAAAACGCCTGTTTTGAAACTCTGCACAGAAAGGGTTTGCAGACTGCTGAATCCACACACGGGTTTAACTCTGGAAGTTGAGTGCACACATTGACAACCGTTCTGTTAGATTGCTGCGTTTTGGATTTAGAAGCAGATATTTCCCCGTACTTTCTGCGGTTTCTTCCATATGCCGGTATTGGGCTGAAAACGCCTGTTTTGAAACTCTGCACAGAAAGGGTTTGCAGACTGCTGAATCCACACACGGGTTTAACTCTGGTAGTTGAGTGCACACATTGACAACCGTTCTGTTAGATAGCTGCGTTTTGGATTTAGAAGCAGATATTTCCCTGTGCTTTCTGCTGTTTCTTCCATAGGCCGGTATTGGGCTGAAAACGCCTGTTTTGAAACTCTGCACAGAAAGGGTTTGCAGACTGCTGAATCCACACACGGGTTTAACTCTGGAAGTTGAGTGCACACATTGACAACCGTTCTGTTAGATAGCTGCGTTTTGGATTTAGAAGCAGATATTTCCCTGTGCGTTCTGCTGTTTCTTCCATAGGCCGGTATTGGGCTGAAAACGCCTGTTTTGAAACTCTGCACAGAAAGGGTTTGCAGACTGCTGAATCCACACACGGGTTTAACTCTGGAAGTTGAGTGCACACATTGACAACCGTTCTGTTAGATAGCTGCGTTTTGGATTTAGAAGCAGATATTTCCCTGTGCTTTCTGCTGTTTCTTCCATAGGCCGGTATTGGGCTGAAAACGCCTGTTTTGAAACTCTGCACAGAAAGGGTTTGCAGACTGCTGAATCCACACACGGGTTTAACTCTGGAAGTTGAGTGCACACATTGACAACCGTTCTGTTAGATAGCTGCGTTTTGGATTTAGAAGCAGATATTTCCCTGTGCTTTCTGCTGTTTGTTCCGTAGGCTGGTATTGGGCTGAAAACGCCTGTTTTGAAACTCTGCACAGAAAGGGTTTGCAGACTGCTGAATCCACACACGGGTTTAACTCTGGAAGTTGAGTGCACACATTGACAACCGTTCTGTTAGATAGCTGCGTTTTGGATTTAGAAGCAGATATTTCCCTGTGCGTTCTGCTGTTTCTTCCATAGGCCGGTATTGGGCTGAAAACGCCTGTTTTGAAACTCTGCACAGAAAGGGTTTGCAGACTGCTGAATCCACACACGGGTTTAACTCTGGAAGTTGAGTGCACACATTGACAACCGTTCTGTTAGATAGCTGCGTTTTGGATTTAGAAGCAGATATTTCCCCGTAATTTCTGCGGTTTCTTCCATATGCCGGTATTGGGCTGAAAACGCCTGTTTTGAAACTCTGCACAGAAAGGGTTTGGAGACTGCTGAATCCACACACGGGTTTAACTCTGGTAGTTGAGTGCACACATTGACAACCGTTCTGTTAGATAGCTGCGTTTTGGATTTAGAAGCAGATATTTCCCTCTGCGTTCTGCTGTTTCTTCCATATGCCGGTATTGGGCTGAAAACGCCTGTTTTGAAACTCTGCACAGAAAGGGTTTGCAGACTGCTGAATCCACACACGGGTTTAACTCTGGAAGTTGAGTGCACACATTGACAACTGCTCTGTTAGATAGCTGCTTTTTGGATTTAGAAGGAGATATTTCCCTGTGCTTTCTGCTGTTTCTTCCGTAGGCTGGTATTGGGCTGAAAACGCCTGTTTTGAAACTCTGCACAGAAAGGGTTTGCAGACTGCTGAATCCACACACGGGTTTAACTCTGGAAGTTGAGTGCACACATTGACAACCGCTCTGTTAGATAGCTGCGTTTTGGATTTAGAAGCAGATATTTCCCTGTGCGTTCTGCTGTTTCTTCCTTAGGCCGGTATTGGGCTGAAAACGCCTGTTTTGAAACTCTGCACAGAAAGGGTTTGCAGACTGCTGAATCCACACACGGGTTTAACTCTGGAAGTTGAGTGCACACATTGACAACCGTTCTGTTAGATAGCTGCGTTTTGGATTTAGAAGCAGATGTTTCCCTCTGCGTTCTGCTGTTTCTTCCATAGGCCGGTATTGGGCTGAAAACGCCTGTTTTGAAACTCTGCACAGAAAGGGTTTGCAGACTGCTGAATCCACACACGGGTTTAACTCTGGAAGTTGAGTGCACACATTGACAACCGTTCTGTTAGATAGCTGCGTTTTGGATTTAGAAGCAGATGTTTCCCTATGCTTTCTGCTGTTTCTTCCATAGGCCGGTTTTGGGCTGAAAATGCCTGTTTTGAAACTCTGCACAGAAAGGGTTTGCAGACTGCTGAATCCACACACGGGTTTAACTCTGGAAGTTGAGTGCACACATTGACAACCGTTCTGTTAGATATCTGCGTTTTGGATTTAGAAGCAGATGTTTCCCTGTGCTTTCTGCTGTTTCTTCCATAGGCCGGTTTTGGGCTGAAAACGCCTGTTTTGAAACTCTGCACAGAAAGGGTTTGCAGACTGCTGAATCCACACACGGGTTTAACTCTGGAAGTTGAGTGCACAAATTGACAACAGTTCTGTTAGATAGCTGCGTTTTGGATTTAGAAGCAGATATTTCCCTGTGCATTCTGCTGTTTCTTCCATAGGCCGGTATTGGGCTGAAAACGCCTGTTTTGAAACTCTGCACAGAAAGGGTTTGCAGACTGCTGAATCCACACACGGGTTTAACTCTGGAAGTTGAGTGCACACATTGACAACCGTTCTGTTAGATAGCTGCTTTTTGGATTTAGAAGCAGATATTTCCCTGTGCTTTCTGCTGTTTCTTCCGTAGGCCGGAATTGGGCTGAAAACGCCTGTTTTGAAACTCTGCACAGAAAGGGTTTGCAGACTGCTGAATCCACACACGGGTTTAACTCTGGAAGTTGAGTGCACACATTGACAACCGTTCTGTTAGATAGCTGCGTTTTGGATTTAGAAGCAGATATTTCCCTGTGCTTTCTGCTGTTTCTTCCATAGGCCGGTATTGGGCTGAAAACGCCTGTTTTGAAACTCTGCACAGAAAGGGTTTGCAGACTGCTGAATCCACACACGGGTTTAACTCTGGAAGTTGAGTGCATACATTGACAACCGTTCTGTTAGATAGCTGCGTTTTGGATTTAGAAGCAGATGTTTCCCTGTGCTTTCTGCTGTTTCTTCCATAGGCCGGTATTGGGCTGAAAACGCCTGTTTTGAAACTCTGCACAGAAAGTGTTTGCAAACTGCTGAATCCACACACGGGTTTATCTCTGGAAGTTGAGTGCACACATTGACAACAGTTCTGTTAGATAGCTGCGTTTTGGATTTAGAAGAAGATATTTCCCTGTGCTTTCTGCTGTTTCTTCCATAGGCCGGTATTGGGCTGAAAACGCCTGTTTTGAAACTCTGCACAGAAAGGGTTTGCAGACTGCTGAATCCACACACGGGTTTAACTCTGGAAGTTGAGTGCACACATTGACAACAGTTCTGTTAGATAGCTGCGTTTTAGATTTAGAAGCAGATATTTCCCTGTGCTTTCTGCTGTTTCTTCCATAGGCCGGTATTGGGCTGAAAACGCCTGTTTTGAAACTCTGCACAGAAAGGGTTTGCAGACTGCTGAATACACACACGGGTTTAACTCTGGAAGTTGAGTGCACACATTGACAATCGTTCTGTTACATAGCTGCGTTTTGGATTTAGAAGCAGATATTTCCCTGTGCTTTCTGCTGTTTCTTCCATAGGCCGGTATTGGGCTGAAAACGCCTGTTTTGAAACTCTGCACAGAAAGGGTTTGCAGACTGCTGAATCCACACACGGGTTTAACTCTGGAAGTTGAGTGCACAGATTGACAACCGTTCTGTTAGATAGCTGCGTTTTGGATTTAGAAGCAGATATTTCCCTGTGCTTTCTGCTGTTTCTTCCATAGGCCGGTATTGGGCTGAAAACGCCTGTTTTGAAACTCTGCACAGAAAGGGTTTGCAGACTGCTGAATCCACACACGGGTTTAACTCTGGAAATTGAGTGCACACATTGACAACAGTTCTGTTAGATAGCTGCGTTTTGGATTTAGAAGCAGATGTTTCCCTGTGCTTTCTGCTGTTTCTTCCATAGGCCGGTTTTGGGCTGAAAACGCCTGTTTTGAAACTCTGCACAGAAAGGGTTTGCAGTCTGCTGAATCCACACACGGGTTTAACTCTGGAAGTTGAGTGCACACATTGACAACCGTTCTGTTAGATAGCTGCGTTTTGGAATTAGAAGCAGATATTTCCCTGTGCGTTCTGCTGTTTCTTCCATAGGCCGGTATTGGACTGAAAACGCCTGTTTTGAAACTCTGCACAGAAAGGGTTTGCAGACTGCTGAATCCACACACGGGTTTAACTCTGGAAGTTGAGTACACACATTGACAACTGTTCTGTTAGATAGCTGCTTTTTGGATTTAGAAGCAGATATTTCCCTGTGCTTTCTGCTGTTTCTTCCGTAGGCCGGTATTGGGCTGAAAACGCCTGTTTTGAAACTCTGCACAGAAAGGGTTTGCAGACTGCTGAATCCACACACGGGTTTAACTCTGGAAGTTGAGTGCACACATTGACAACCGTTCTGTTAGATAGCTGCGTTTTGGATTTAGAAGCAGATATTTCCCTGTGCGTTCTGCTGTTTCTTCCATAGGCCGGTATTGGGCTGAAAACGCCTGTTTGGAAACTCTGCACAGAAAGGGTTTGCAGACTGCTGAATCCACACACTGGTTTAACTCTGGAAGTTGAGTGCACACATTGACAACCGTTCTGTTAGATAGCTGCGTTTTGGATTTAGAAGCAGATGTTTCCCTCTGCGTTCTGCTGTTTCTTCCATAGGCCGGTATTGGGCTGAAAACGCCTGTTTTGAAACTCTGCACAGAAAGGGTTTGCAGACTGCTGAATCCACACACGGGTTTAACTCTGGAAGTTGAGTGCACACATTGACAACCGTTCTGTTAGATAGCTGCGTTTTGGATTCAGAAGCAGATGTTTCCCTATGCTTTCTGCTGTTTCTTCTATATGCCGGTTTTGGGCTGAAAACGCCTGTTTTGAAACTCTGCACAGAAAGGGTTTGCAGACTGCTGAATCCACACACGGGTTTAACTCTGGAAGTTGAGTGCACACATTGACAACCGTTCTGTTAGATATCTGCGTTTTGGATTTAGAAGCAGATGTTTCCCTGTGCTTTCTGCTGTTTCTTCCATAGGCCGGTTTTGGGCTGAAAACGCCTGTTTTGAAACTCTGCACAGAAAGGGTTTGCAGACTGCTGAATCCACACACGTGTTTAACTCTGGAAGTTGAGTGCACACATTGACAACAGTTCTGTTAGATAGCTGCGTTTTGGATTTAGAAGCAGATATTTCCCTGTGCTTTCTGCTGTTTCTTCCATAGGCCGGTATTGGGCTGAAAACGCCTGTTTTGAAACTCTGCACAAAAAGGGTTTGCAGACTGCTGAATCCACACACGGGTTTAACTCTGGAAGTTGAGTGCACACATTGACAACCGTTCTGTTAGATAGCTGCTTTTTGGATTTAGAAGCAGATATTTCCCTGTGCTTTCTGCTGTTTCTTCCGTAGGCCGGTATTGGGCTGAAAACGCCTGTTTTGAAACTCTGCACAGAAAGGGTTTGCAGACTGCTGAATCCACACACGGGTTTAACTCTGGAAGTTGAGTGCACACATTGACAACCGTTCTGTTAGATAGCTGCGTTTTGGATTTAGAAGCAGATATTTCCCTGTGCTTTCTGCTGTTTCTTCCATAGGCCGGTATTGGGCTAAAAAAGCCTGTTTTGAAACTCTGCACAGAAAGGGTTTGCAGACTGCTGAATCCACACACGGGTTTAACTCTGGAAGTTGAGTGCATACATTGACAACCGTTCTGTTAGATAGCTGCGTTTTGGATTTAGAAGCAGATGTTTCCCTGTGCTTTCTGCTGTTTCTTCCATAGGCCGGTATTGGGCTGAAAACGCCTGTTTTGAAACTCTGCACAGAAAGTGTTTGCAGACTGCTGAATCCACACACGGGTTAATCTCTGGAAGTTGAGTGCACACATTGACAAGAGTTCTGTTAGATAGCTGCGTTTTGGATTTAGAAGCAGATATTTCCCTGTGCTTTCTGCTGTTTCTTCCATAGGCCGGTATTGGGCTGAAAACGCCTGTTTTGAAACTCTGCACAGAAAGGGTTTGCAGACTGCTGAATCCACACACGGGTTTAACTCTGGAAGTTGAGTGCACACATTGACAACAGTTCTGTTAGATAGCTGCGTTTTGGATTTAGAAGCAGATATTTCCCTGTGTTTTCTGCTGTTTCTTCCATATGCCGGTATTGGGCTGAAAACGCCTGTTTTGAAACTCTGCACAGAAAGGATTTGCAGACTGCTGAATCCACACACGGGTTTAACTCTGGAAGTTGAGTGCACACATTGACAACCGTTCTGTTAGATAGCTGCGTTTTGGATTTAGAAGCAGATATTTCCCTGTGCGTTCTGCTGTTTCTTCCATAGGCCGGTATTGGGCTGAAAACGCCTGTTTTGAAACTCTGCACAGAAAGGGTTTGCAGACTGCTGAATCCACACACGGGTTTAACTCTGGAAGTTGAGTGCACACATTGACAACCGTTCTGTTAGATAGCTGCGTTTTGGATTTAGAAGCAGATATTTCCCTGTGCTTTCTGCTGTTTCTTCCGTAGGCTGGTATTGGGCTGAAAACGCCTGTTTTGAAACTCTGCAAAGAAAGGGTTTGCAGACTGCTGAATCCACACACGGGTTTAACTCTGGAAGTTGAGTGCACACATTGACAACCGTTCTGTTAGATAGCTGTGTTTTGGATTTAGAAGCAGATATTTCCCTGTGCTTTCTGCTGTTTGTTCCGTAGGCTGGTATTGGGCTGAAAACGCCTGTTTTGAAAGTCTGCACAGAAAGGGTTTGCAGACTGTTGAATCCACACACCGGTTTAACTCTGGAAGTTGAGTGCACACATTGACAACCGTTCTGTTAGATAGCTGCTTTTTGGATTTAGAAGCAGATATTTCCCTGTGCTTTCTGCTGTTTCTTCCGTAGGCCGGTATTGGGCTGAAAACGCCTGTTTTGAAACTCTGCACAGAAAGGGTTTGCAGACTACTGAATCCACACACGGGTTTAACTCTGGAAGTTGAGTGCACACATTGACAACCGTTCTGTTAGATAGCTTCGTTTTGGATTTAGAAGCAGATATTTCCCTGTGCTTTCTGCTGTTTCTTCCATAGGCCGGTATTGGGCTGAAAACGCCTGTTTTGAAACTCTGCACAGAAAGGGTTTGCAGACTGCTGAATCCACACACGGGTTTAACTCTGGAAGTTGAGTGCACACATTGACAACCGTTCTGTTAGATAGCTGCGTTTTGGATTTAGAAGCAAATGTTTCCCTCTGTGTTCTGCTGTTTCTTCCGTAGGCCGGTATTGGGCTGAAAACGCCTGTTTTGAAACTCTGCACAGAAAGGGTTTGCAGACTGCTGAATCCACACACGGGTTTAACTCTGGAAGTTGAGTGCACACATTGACAACCGTTCTGTTAGATATCTGCGTTTTGGATTTAGAAGCAGATGTTTCCCTGTGCTTTCTGCTGTTTCTTCCATAGGCCGGTTTTGGGCTGAAAACGCCTGTTTTGAAACTCTGCACAGAAAGGGTTTGCAGACTGCTGAATCCACACACGGGTTTAACTCTGGAAGTTGAGTGCACACATTGACAACCGTTCTGTTAGATATCTGCGTTTTGGATTTAGAAGCAGATATTTCCCTGTGCGTTCTGCTGTTTCTTCCATAGGCCGGTATTGGGCTGAAAACGCCTGTTTTGAAACTCTGCACAGAAAGGGTTTGCAGACTGCTGAATCCACACACGGGTTTAACTCTGGAAGTTGAGTGCACACATTGACAACCGTTCTGTTAGATAGCTGCGTTTTGGATTTAGAAGCAGATATTTCCCTGTGCTTTCTGCTGTTTCTTCCGTAGGCTGGTATTGGGCTGAAAACGCCTGTTTTGAAACTCTGCAAAGAAAGGGTTTGCAGACTGCTGAATCCACACACGGGTTTAACTCTGGAAGTTGAGTGCACACATTGACAACCGTTCTGTTAGATAGCTGCGTTTTGGATTTAGAAGCAGATATTTCCCTGTGCTTTCTGCTGTTTGTTCCGTAGGCTGGTATTGGGCTGAAAACGCCTGTTTTGAAAGTCTGCACAGAAAGGGTTTGCAGATTGTTGAATCCACACACGGGTTTAACTCTGGAAGTTGAGTGCACACATTGACAACCGTTCTGTTAGATAGCTGCTTTTTGGATTTAGAAGCAGATATTTCCCTGTGCTTTCTGCTGTTTCTTCCGTAGGCCGGTATTGGGCTGATAACGCCTGTTTTGAAACTCTGCACAGAAAGGGTTTGCAGGCTGATGAATCCACACACGGGTTTAACTCTGGAAGTTGAGTGCACACATTGACAACCGTTCTGTTAGATAGCTTCGTTTTGGATTTAGAAGCAGATATTTCCCTGTGCTTTCTGCTGTTTCTTCCATAGGCCGGTATTGGGCTGAAAACGCCTGTTTTGAAACTCTGCACAGAAAGGGTTTGCAGACTGCTGAATCCACACACGGGTTTAACTCTGGAAGTTGAGTGCACACATTGACAACCGTTCTGTTAGATAGCTGCGTTTTGGATTTAGAAGCAAATGTTTCCCTCTGCGTTCTGCTGTTTCTTCCATAGGCCGGTATTGGGCTGAAAACGCCTGTTTTGAAACTCTGCACAGAAAGGGTTTGCAGACTGCTGAATCCACACACGGGTTTAACTCTGGAAGTTGAGTGCACACATTGACAACCGTTCTGTTAGATATCTGCGTTTTGGATTTAGAAGCAGATGTTTCCCTGTGCTTTCTGCTGTTTCTTCCATAGGCCGGTTTTGGGCTGAAAACGCCTGTTTTGAAACTCTGCACAGAAAGGGTTTGCAGACTGCTGAATCCACACACGGGTTTAACTCTGGAAGTTGAGTGCACAAATTGACAACAGTTCTGTTAGATAGCTGCGTTTTGGATTTAGAAGCAGATATTTCCCTGTGCTTTCTGCTGTTTCTTCCATAGGCCGGTATTGGGCTGAAAACGCCTGTTTTGAAACTCTGCACAAAAAGGGTTTGCAGACTGCTGAATCCACACACGGGTTTAACTCTGGAAGTTGAGTGCACACATTGACAACCGTTCTGTTAGGTAGCTGCTTTTTGGATTTAGAAGCAGATATTTCCCTGTGCTTTCTGCTGTTTCTTCCGTAGGCCGGTATTGGGCTGAAAACGCCTGTTTTGAAACTCTGCACAGAAAGGGTTTGCAGACTGCTGAATCCACACACGGGTTTAACTCTGGAAGTTGAGTGCACACATTGACAACCGTTCTGTTAGATAGCTGCGTTTTGGATTTAGAAGCAGATATTTCCCTGTGCTTTCTGCTGTTTCTTCCATAGGCCGGTATTGGGCTGAAAACGCCTGTTTTGAAACTCTGCACAGAAAGGGTTTGCAGACTGCTGAATCCACACACGGGTTTAACTCTGGAAGTTGAGTGCATACATTGACAACCGTTCTGTTAGATAGCTGCGTTTTGGATTTAGAAGCAGATGTTTCCCTGTGCTTTCTGCTGTTTCTTCCATAGGCCGGTATTGGGCTGAAAACGCCTGTTTTGAAACTCTGCACAGAAAGTGTTTACAGACTGCTGAATCCACACACGGGTTTATCTCTGGAAGTTGAGTGCACACATTGACAACAGTTCTGTTAGATAGCTGCGTTTTGGATTTAGAAGCAGATATTTCCCTGTGCTTTCTGCTGTTTCTTCCATAGGCCGGTATTGGGCTGAAAATGCCTGTTTTGAAACTCTGCACAGAAAGGGTTTGCAGACTGCTGAATCCACACACGGGTTTACCTCTGGAAGTTGAGTGCACACATTGACAACCGTTCTGTTAGATAGCTGCGTTTTGGATTTAGAAGCAGATATTTCCCTGTGCTTTCTGCTGTTTCTTCCGTAGGCTGGTATTGGGCTGAAAACGCCTGTTTTGAAACTCTGCACAGAAAGGGTTTGCAGACTGCTGAATCCACACACGGGTTTAACTCTGGAAGTTGAGTGCACACATTGACAACCGATCTGTTAGATAGCTGCGTTTTGGATTTAGAAGCAGATATTTCCCTTTGCTTTCTGCTGTTTGTTCCGTAGGCTGGTATTGGACTGAAAACGCCTGTTTTGAAACTCTGCACAGAAAGGGTTTGCAGACTGCTGAATCCACACACGGGTTTAACTCTGGAAGTTGAGTGCACACATTGACAACCGTTCTGTTAGATAGCTGCGTTTTGGATTTAGAAGCAGATGTTTCCCTGTGCTTTCTGCTGTTTCTTCCATAGGCCGGTATTGGGCTGAAAACGCCTGTTTTGAAACTCTGCACAGAAAGTGTTTGCAGACTGCTGAATCCACCCACGGGTTTATCTCTGGAAGTTGAGTGCACACATTGACAACAGTTCTGTTAGATAGCTGCGTTTTGGATTTAGAAGCAGATATTTCCCTGTGCTTTCTGCTGTTTCTTCCATAGGCCGGTATTGGGCTGAAAACGCCTGTTTTGAAACTCTGCACAGAAAGGGTTTGCAGACTGCTGAATCCACACACGGGTTTAACTCTGGAAGTTGAGTGCACACATTGACATCCGTTCTGTTAGATAGCTGCGTTTTGGATTTAGAAGCAGATATTTCCCTGTGCGTTCTGCTGTTTCTTCCATAGGCCGGTATTGGGCTGAAAACGCCTGTTTTGAAACTCTGCACAGAAAGGGTTTGCAGACTGCTGAATCCACACACGGGTTTAACTCTGGAAGTTGAGTGCACACATTGACAACCGTTCTGTTAGATAGCTGCGTTTTGGATTTAGAAGCAGATATTTCCCTGTGCTTTCTGCTGTTTCTTCCGTAGGCCGGTATTGGACTGAAAACGCCTGTTTTGAAACTATGCACAGAAAGGGTTTGCAGACTGCTGAATCCACACACGGGTTTAACTCTGGAAGTTGAGTGCACACATTGACAACCGTTCTGTTAGATAGCTGCGTTTTGGATTTAGAAGCAGATATTTCCCTGTGCTTTCTGCTGTTTCTTCCATAGGCTGGTATTGGGCTGAAAACGTCTGTTTTGAAACTCTGCACAGAAAGGGTTTGCAGACTGCTGAATCCACACACGGGTTTAACTCTGGAATTTGAGTGCACACATTGACAACCGTTCTGTTAGATAGCTGCGTTTTGGATTTAGAAGCAGATATTTCCCTGTGCTTTCTGCTGTTTGTTCCGTAGGCTGGTATTGGGCTGAAAACGCCTGTTTTGAAACTCTGCACAGAAAGGGTTTGCAGACTGCTGAATCCACACACGGGTTTAACTCTGGAAGTTGAGTGCACACATTGACAACCGTTCTGTTAGATAGCTGCGTTTTGGATTTAGAAGCAGATATTTCCCTGTGCGTTCTGCTGTTTCTTCCATAGGCCGGTATTGGGCTGAAAACGCCTGTTTTGAAACTGTGCACAGAAAGGGTTTGCAGACTGCTGAATCCACACACGGGTTTAACTCTGGAAGATGAGTGAACACATTGACAACCGTTCTGTTAGATTGCTGCGTTTTGGATTTAGAAGCAGATATTTCCCCGTACTTTCTGCGGTTTCTTCCATATGCCGGTATTGGGCTGAAAACGCCTGTTTTGAAACTCTGCACAGAAAGGGTTTGCAGACTGCTGAATCCACACACGGGTTTAACTCTGGTAGTTGAGTGCACACATTGACAACCGTTCTGTTAGATAGCTGCGTTTTGGATTTAGAAGCAGATATTTCCCTGTGCGTTCTGCTGTTTCTTCCATAGGCCGGTATTGGGCTGACAACGCCTGTTTTGAAACTCTGCACAGAAAGGGTTTGCAGACTGCTGAATCCACACACGGGTTTAACTCTGGAAGTTGAGTGCACACATTGACAATCGTTCTGTTACATAGCTGCGTTTTGGATTTAGAAGCAGATATTTCCCTGTGCTTTCTGCTGTTTCTTCCATAGGCCGGTATTGGGCTGAAAACACCTGTTTTGAAACTCTGCACAGAAAGGGGTTGCAGACTGCTGAATCCACACACAGGTTTAACTCTGGAAGTTGAGTGCACAGATTGACAACCGTTCTGTTAGATAGCTGCGTTTTGGATTTAGAAGCAGATATTTCCCTGTGCTTTCTGCTGTTTCTTCCATAGGCCGGTATTGGGCTGAAAACGCCTGTTTTGAAACTCTGCACAGAAAGGGTTTGCAGACTGCTGAATACACACACGGGTTTAACTCTGGAAGTTGAGTGCACACATTGACAACCGTTCTGTTAGATAGCTGCATTTTGGATTTAGAAGCAGATATTTCCCTGTGCTTTCTGCTGTTTCTTCCATAGGCCGGTATTGGGCTGAAAACGCCTGTTTTCAAACTCTGCACAGAAAGGGTTTGCAGACTGCTGAATCCACACACGGGTTTAACTCTGGAAGTTGAGTGCACACATTGACAACCGTTCTGTTAGATAGCTGCGTTTTGGATTTAGAAGCAGATGTTTCCCTGTGCTTTCTGCTGTTTCTTCCATAGGCCGGTTTTGGGCTGAAAACGCCTGTTTTGAAACTCTGCACAGAAAGGGTTTGCAGACTGCTGAATCCACACACGGGTTTAACTCTGGAAGTTGAGTGCACACATTGACAACCGTTCTGTTAGATAGCTGCGTTTTGGATTTAGAAGCAGATGTTTCCCTGTGCTTTCTGCTGTTTCTACCATAGGCCGATATTGGGCTGAAAACGCCTGTTTTGAAACTCTGCACAGAAAGGGTTTGCAGACTGCTGAATCCACACACGGGTTTAACTCTGGAAGTTGAGTGCACACATTGACAACCGTTCTGTTAGATAGCTGCGTTTTGGATTTAGAAGCAGATATTTCCCTGTGCGTTCTGCTGTTTCTTCCATAGGCCGGTATTGGGCTGAAAACGCCTGTTTGGAAACTCTGCACAGAAAGGGTTTGCAGACTGCTGAATCCACACACTGGTTTAACTCTGGAAGTTGAGTGCACACATTGACAACCGTTCTGTTAGATAGCTGCGTTTTGGATTTAGAAGCAGATGTTTCCCTCTGCGTTCTGCTGTTTCTTCCATAGGCCGGTATTGGGCTGAAAACGCCTGTTTTGAAACTCTGCACAGAAAGGGTTTGCAGACTGCTGAAT
This sequence comes from Aotus nancymaae, assembly GCF_030222135.1. Classification (NCBI taxonomy): domain Eukaryota; kingdom Metazoa; phylum Chordata; class Mammalia; order Primates; family Aotidae; genus Aotus; species Aotus nancymaae. The sequence continues at coordinate 44,419 of NW_026988585.1, forward strand.
CCACACACGGGTTTAACTCTGGAAGTTGAGTGCACACATTGACAACCGTTCTGTTAGATAGCTGCGTTTTGGATTCAGAAGCAGATGTTTCCCTATGCTTTCTGCTGTTTCTTCTATATGCCGGTTTTGGGCTGAAAACGTCTGTTTTGAAACTCTGCACAGAAAGGGTTTGCAGACTGCTGAATCCACACACGGGTTTAACTCTGGAAGTTGAGTGCACACATTGACAACCGTTCTGTTAGATATCTGCGTTTTGGATTTAGAAGCAGATGTTTCCCTGTGCTTTCTGCTGTTTCTTCCATAGGCCGGTTTTGGGCTGAAAACGCCTGTTTTGAAACTCTGCACAGAAAGGGTTTGCAGACTGCTGAATCCACACACGTGTTTAACTCTGGAAGTTGAGTGCACACATTGACAACAGTTCTGTTAGATAGCTGCGTTTTGGATTTAGAAGCAGATATTTCCCTGTGCTTTCTGCTGTTTCTTCCATAGGCCGGTATTGGGCTGAAAACGCCTGTTTTGAAACTCTGCACAAAAAGGGTTTGCAGACTGCTGAATCCACACACGGGTTTAACTCTGGAAGTTGAGTGCACACATTGACAACCGTTCTGTTAGATAGCTGCTTTTTGGATTTAGAAGCAGATATTTCCCTGTGCTTTCTGCTGTTTCTTCCGTAGGCCGGTATTGGGCTGAAAACGCCTGTTTTGAAACTCTGCACAGAAAGGGTTTGCAGACTGCTGAATCCACACACGGGTTTAACTCTGGAAGTTGAGTGCACACATTGACAACCGTTCTGTTAGATAGCTGCGTTTTGGATTTAGAAGCAGATATTTCCCTGTGCTTTCTGCTGTTTCTTCCATAGGCCGGTATTGGGCTGAAAACGCCTGTTTTGAAACTCTGCACAGAAAGGGTTTGCAGACTGCTGAATCCACACACGGGTTTAACTCTGGAAGTTGAGTGCATACATTGACAACCGTTCTGTTAGATAGCTGCGTTTTGGATTTAGAAGCAGATGTTTCCCTGTGCTTTCTGCTGTTTCTTTCATAGGCCGGTATTGGGCTGAAAACGCCTGTTTTGAAACTCTGCACAGAAAGTGTTTGCAGACTGCTGAATCCACACACGGGTTTATCTCTGGAAGTTGAGTGCACACATTGACAACAGTTCTGTTAGATAGCTGCGTTTTGGATTTAGAAGCAGATATTTCCCTGTGCTTTCTGCTGTTTCTTCCATAGGCCGGTATTGGGCTGAAAACGCCTGTTTTGAAACTCTGCACAGAAAGGGTTTGCAGACTGCTGAATCCACACACGGGTTTAACTCTGGAAGTTGAGTGCACACATTGACAACAGTTCTGTTAGATAGCTGCGTTTTGGATTTAGAAGCAGATATTTCCCTGTGCTTTCTGCTGTTTCTTCCATAGGCCGGTATTGGGCTGAAAACGCCTGTTTTGAAACTCTGCACAGAAAGGGTTTGCAGACTGCTGAATCCACACACGGGTTTAACTCTGGAAGTTGAGTGCACACATTGACAATCGTTCTGTTACATAGCTGCGTTTTGGATTTAGAAGCAGATATTTCCCTGTGCTTTCTGCTGTTTCTTCCATAGGCCGGTATTGGGCTGAAAACGCCTGTTTTGAAACTCTGCACAGAAAGGGTTTGCAGACTGCTGAATCCACACACGGGTTTAACTCTGGAAGTTGAGTGCACAGATTGACAACCGTTCTGTTAGATAGCTGCGTTTTGGATTTAGAAGCAGATATTTCCCTGTGCTTTCTGCTGTTTCTTCCATAGGCCGGTATTGGGCTGAAAACGCCTGTTTTGAAACTCTGCACAGAAAGGGTTTGCAGACTGCTGAATCCACACACGGGTTTAACTCTGGAAATTGAGTGCACACATTGACAACAGTTCTGTTAGATAGCTGCGTTTTGGATTTAGAAGCAGATGTTTCCCTGTGCTTTCTGCTGTTTCTTCCATAGGCCGGTTTTGGGCTGAAAACGCCTGTTTTGAAACTCTGCACAGAAAGGGTTTGCAGTCTGCTGAATCCACACACGGGTTTAACTCTGGAAGTTGAGTGCACACATTGACAACCGTTCTGTTAGATATCTGCGTTTTGGATTTAGAAGCAGATGTTTCCCTGTGCTTTCTGCTATTTCTTCCATAGGCCGGTTTTGGGCTGAAAACGCCTGTTTTGAAACTCTGCACAGAAAGGGTTTGCAGACTGCTGAATCCACACACGGGTTTAACTCTGGAAGTTGAGTGCACAAATTGACAACAGTTCTGTTAGATAGCTGCGTTTTGGATTTAGAAGCAGATATTTCCCTGTGCTTTCTGCTGTTTCTTCCATAGGCCGGTATTGGGCTGAAAACGCCTGTTTTGAAACTCTGCACAAAAAGGGTTTTCAGACTGGTGAATCCACACACGAGTTTAACTCTGGAATTTGAGTGCACACATTGACAACCTTTCTGTTAGATAGCTGCGTTTTGGATTTAGAAGCAGATATTTCCCTGTGCGTTCTGCTGTTTCTACCATAGGCCGATATTGGGCTGAAAACGCCTGTTTTGAAACTCTGCACAGAAAGGGTTTGCAGACTGCTGAATCCACACACGGGTTTAACTCTGGAAGTTGAGTGCACACATTGACAACCGTTCTGTTAGATAGCTGCTTTTTGGATTTAGAAGCAGATATTTCCCTGTGCTTTCTGCTGTTTCTTCCGTAGGCCGGTATTGGGCTGAAAACGTCTGTTTTGAAACTCTGCACAGAAAGGGTTTGCAGACTGCTGAATCCACACACGGGTTTAACTCTGGAAGTTGAGTGCACACATTGACAACCGTTCTGTTAGATAGCTGCGTTTTGGATTTAGAAGCAGATATTTCCCTCTGCGTTCTGCTGTTTCTTCCATATGCCGGTATTGGGCTGAAAACGCCTGTTTTGAAACTCTGCACAGAAAGGGTTTGCAGACTGCTGAATCCACACACGGGTTTAACTCTGGAAGTTGAGTGCACAAATTGACAACCGTTCTGTTAGATAGCTGCGTTTTGGATTTAGAAGCAGATATTTCCCTGTGCGTTCTGCTGTTTCTTCCATAGGCCGGTATTGGGCTGAAAACGCCTGTTTTGAAACTCTGCACAAAAAGGGTTTGCAGACTGCTGAATCCACACACGGGTTTAACTCTGGAAGTTGAGTGCACACATTGACAACCGTTCTGTTAGATAGCTGCTTTTTGGATTTAGAAGCAGATATTTCCCTGTGCTTTCTGCTGTTTCTTCCGTAGGCCGGTATTGGGCTGAAAACGCCTGTTTTGAAACTCTGCACAGAAAGGGTTTGCAGACTGCTGAATCCACACACGGGTTTAACTCTGGAAGTTGAGTGCACACATTGACAACCGTTCTGTTAGATAGCTGCGTTTTGGATTTAGAAGCAGATATTTCCCTGTGCTTTCTGCTGTTTCTTCCATAGGCCGGTATTGGGCTGAAAACGCCTGTTTTGAAACTCTGCACAGAAAGGGTTTGCAGACTGCTGAATCCACACACGGGTTTAACTCTGGAAGTTGAGTGCATACATTGACAACCGTTCTGTTAGATAGCTGCGTTTTGGATTTAGAAGCAGATGTTTCCCTGTGCTTTCTGCTGTTTCTTCCATAGGCCGGTATTGGGCTGAAAACGCCTGTTTTGAAACTCTGCACAGAAAGTGTTTGCAGACTGCTGAATCCACACACGGGTTAATCTCTGGAAGTTGAGTGCACACATTGACAAGAGTTCTGTTAGATAGCTGCGTTTTGGATTTAGAAGCAGATATTTCCCTGTGCTTTCTGCTGTTTCTTCCATAGGCCGGTATTGGGCTGAAAACGCCTGTTTTGAAACTCTGCACAGAAAGGGTTTGCAGACTGCTGAATCCACACACGGGTTTAACTCTGGAAGTTGAGTGCACACATTGACAACAGTTCTGTTAGATAGCTGCGTTTTGGATTTAGAAGCAGATATTTCCCTGTGTTTTCTGCTGTTTCTTCCATATGCCGGTATTGGGCTGAAAACGCCTGTTTTGAAACTCTGCACAGAAAGGATTTGCAGACTGCTGAATCCACACACGGGTTTAACTCTGGAAGTTGAGTGCACACATTGACAACCGTTCTGTTAGATAGCTGCGTTTTGGATTTAGAAGCAGATATTTCCCTGTGCGTTCTGCTGTTTCTTCCATAGGCCGGTATTGGGCTGAAAACGCCTGTTTTGAAACTCTGCACAGAAAGGGTTTGCAGACTGCTGAATCCACACACGGGTTTAACTCTGGAAGTTGAGTGCACACATTGACAACCGTTCTGTTAGATAGCTGCGTTTTGGATTTAGAAGCAGATATTTCCCTGTGCTTTCTGCTGTTTCTTCCGTAGGCTGGTATTGGGCTGAAAACGCCTGTTTTGAAACTCTGCAAAGAAAGGGTTTGCAGACTGCTGAATCCACACACGGGTTTAACTCTGGAAGTTGAGTGCACACATTGACAACCGTTCTGTTAGATAGCTGTGTTTTGGATTTAGAAGCAGATATTTCCCTGTGCTTTCTGCTGTTTGTTCCGTAGGCTGGTATTGGGCTGAAAACGCCTGTTTTGAAAGTCTGCACAGAAAGGGTTTGCAGACTGTTGAATCCACACACCGGTTTAACTCTGGAAGTTGAGTGCACACATTGACAACCGTTCTGTTAGATAGCTGCTTTTTGGATTTAGAAGCAGATATTTCCCTGTGCTTTCTGCTGTTTCTTCCGTAGGCCGGTATTGGGCTGATAACGCCTGTTTTGAAACTCTGCACAGAAAGGGTTTGCAGACTACTGAATCCACACACGGGTTTAACTCTGGAAGTTGAGTGCACACATTGACAACCGTTCTGTTAGATAGCTTCGTTTTGGATTTAGAAGCAGATATTTCCCTGTGCTTTCTGCTGTTTCTTCCATAGGCCGGTATTGGGCTGAAAACGCCTGTTTTGAAACTCTGCACAGAAAGGGTTTGCAGACTGCTGAATCCACACACGGGTTTAACTCTGGAAGTTGAGTGCACACATTGACAACCGTTCTGTTAGATAGCTGCGTTTTGGATTTAGAAGCAAATGTTTCCCTCTGTGTTCTGCTGTTTCTTCCGTAGGCCGGTATTGGGCTGAAAACGCCTGTTTTGAAACTCTGCACAGAAAGGGTTTGCAGACTGCTGAATCCACACACGGGTTTAACTCTGGAAGTTGAGTGCACACATTGACAACCGTTCTGTTAGATATCTGCGTTTTGGATTTAGAAGCAGATGTTTCCCTGTGCTTTCTGCTGTTTCTTCCATAGGCCGGTTTTGGGCTGAAAACGCCTGTTTTGAAACTCTGCACAGAAAGGGTTTGCAGACTGCTGAATCCACACACGGGTTTAACTCTGGAAGTTGAGTGCACACATTGACAACCGTTCTGTTAGATATCTGCGTTTTGGATTTAGAAGCAGATATTTCCCTGTGCGTTCTGCTGTTTCTTCCATAGGCCGGTATTGGGCTGAAAACGCCTGTTTTGAAACTCTGCACAGAAAGGGTTTGCAGACTGCTGAATCCACACACGGGTTTAACTCTGGAAGTTGAGTGCACACATTGACAACCGTTCTGTTAGATAGCTGCGTTTTGGATTTAGAAGCAGATATTTCCCTGTGCTTTCTGCTGTTTCTTCCGTAGGCTGGTATTGGGCTGAAAACGCCTGTTTTGAAACTCTGCAAAGAAAGGGTTTGCAGACTGCTGAATCCACACACGGGTTTAACTCTGGAAGTTGAGTGCACACATTGACAACCGTTCTGTTAGATAGCTGCGTTTTGGATTTAGAAGCAGATATTTCCCTGTGCTTTCTGCTGTTTGTTCCGTAGGCTGGTATTGGGCTGAAAACGCCTGTTTTGAAAGTCTGCACAGAAAGGGTTTGCAGACTGTTGAATCCACACACGGGTTTAACTCTGGAAGTTGAGTGCACACATTGACAACCGTTCTGTTAGATAGCTGCGTTTTGGATTTAGAAGCTGATATTTCCCTGGGCTTTCTGCTGTTTCTTCCGTAGGCCGGTATTGGGCTGATAACGCCTGTTTTGAAACTCTGCACAGAAAGGGTTTGCAGGCTGATGAATCCACACACGGGTTTAACTCTGGAAGTTGAGTGCACACATTGACAACCGTTCTGTTAGATAGCTTCGTTTTGGATTTAGAAGCAGATATTTCCCTGTGCTTTCTGCTGTTTCTTCCATAGGCCGGTATTGGGCTGAAAACGCCTGTTTTGAAACTCTGCACAGAAAGGGTTTGCAGACTGCTGAATCCACACACGGGTTTAACTCTGGAAGTTGAGTGCACACATTGACAACCGTTCTGTTAGATAGCTGCGTTTTGGATTTAGAAGCAAATGTTTCCCTCTGCGTTCTGCTGTTTCTTCCATAGGCCGGTATTGGGCTGAAAACGCCTGTTTTGAAACTCTGCACAGAAAGGGTTTGCAGACTGCTGAATCCACACACGGGTTTAACTCTGGAAGTTGAGTGCACACATTGACAACCGTTCTGTTAGATATCTGCGTTTTGGATTTAGAAGCAGATGTTTCCCTGTGCTTTCTGCTGTTTCTTCCATAGGCCGGTTTTGGGCTGAAAACGCCTGTTTTGAAACTCTGCACAGAAAGGGTTTGCAGACTGCTGAATCCACACACGGGTTTAACTCTGGAAGTTGAGTGCACAAATTGACAACAGTTCTGTTAGATAGCTGCGTTTTGGATTTAGAAGCAGATATTTCCCTGTGCTTTCTGCTGTTTCTTCCATAGGCCGGTATTGGGCTGAAAACGCCTGTTTTGAAACTCTGCACAAAAAGGGTTTGCAGACTGCTGAATCCACACACGGGTTTAACTCTGGAAGTTGAGTGCACACATTGACAACCGTTCTGTTAGATAGCTGCTTTTTGGATTTAGAAGCAGATATTTCCCTGTGCTTTCTGCTGTTTCTTCCGTAGGCCGGTATTGGGCTGAAAACGCCTGTTTTGAAACTCTGCACAGAAAGGGTTTGCAGACTGCTGAATCCACACACGGGTTTAACTCTGGAAGTTGAGTGCACACATTGACAACCGTTCTGTTAGATAGCTGCGTTTTGGATTTAGAAGCAGATATTTCCCTGTGCTTTCTGCTGTTTCTTCCATAGGCCGGTATTGGGCTGAAAACGCCTGTTTTGAAACTCTGCACAGAAAGGGTTTGCAGACTGCTGAATCCACACACGGGTTTAACTCTGGAAGTTGAGTGCATACATTGACAACCGTTCTGTTAGATAGCTGCGTTTTGGATTTAGAAGCAGATGTTTCCCTGTGCTTTCTGCTGTTTCTTCCATAGGCCGGTATTGGGCTGAAAACGCCTGTTTTGAAACTCTGCACAGAAAGTGTTTGCAGACTGCTGAATCCACACACGGGTTTATCTCTGGAAGTTGAGTGCACACATTGACAACAGTTCTGTTAGATAGCTGCGTTTTGGATTTAGAAGCAGATATTTCCCTGTGCTTTCTGCTGTTTCTTCCATAGGCCGGTATTGGGCTGAAAATGCCTGTTTTGAAACTCTGCACAGAAAGGGTTTGCAGACTGCTGAATCCACACACGGGTTTACCTCTGGAAGTTGAGTGCACACATTGACAACCGTTCTGTTAGATAGCTGCGTTTTGGATTTAGAAGCAGATATTTCCCTGTGCTTTCTGCTGTTTCTTCCGTAGGCTGGTATTGGGCTGAAAACGCCTGTTTTGAAACTCTGCACAGAAAGGGTTTGCAGACTGCTGAATCCACACACGGGTTTAACTCTGGAAGTTGAGTGCACACATTGACAACCGATCTGTTAGATAGCTGCGTTTTGGATTTAGAAGCAGATATTTCCCTTTGCTTTCTGCTGTTTGTTCCGTAGGCTGGTATTGGACTGAAAACGCCTGTTTTGAAACTCTGCACAGAAAGGGTTTGCAGACTGCTGAATCCACACACGGGTTTAACTCTGGAAGTTGAGTGCACACATTGACAACCGTTCTGTTAGATAGCTGCGTTTTGGATTTAGAAGCAGATGTTTCCCTGTGCTTTCTGCTGTTTCTTCCATAGGCCGGTATTGGGCTGAAAACGCCTGTTTTGAAACTCTGCACAGAAAGTGTTTGCAGACTGCTGAATCCACCCACGGGTTTATCTCTGGAAGTTGAGTGCACACATTGACAACAGTTCTGTTAGATAGCTGCGTTTTGGATTTAGAAGCAGATATTTCCCTGTGCTTTCTGCTGTTTCTTCCATAGGCCGGTATTGGGCTGAAAACGCCTGTTTTGAAACTCTGCACAGAAAGGGTTTGCAGACTGCTGAATCCACACACGGGTTTAACTCTGGAAGTTGAGTGCACACATTGACATCCGTTCTGTTAGATAGCTGCGTTTTGGATTTAGAAGCAGATATTTCCCTGTGCGTTCTGCTGTTTCTTCCATAGGCCGGTATTGGGCTGAAAACGCCTGTTTTGAAACTCTGCACAGAAAGGGTTTGCAGACTGCTGAATCCACACACGGGTTTAACTCTGGAAGTTGAGTGCACACATTGACAACCGTTCTGTTAGATAGCTGCGTTTTGGATTTAGAAGCAGATATTTCCCTGTGCTTTCTGCTGTTTCTTCCGTAGGCCGGTATTGGACTGAAAACGCCTGTTTTGAAACTATGCACAGAAAGGGTTTGCAGACTGCTGAATCCACACACGGGTTTAACTCTGGAAGTTGAGTGCACACATTGACAACCGTTCTGTTAGATAGCTGCGTTTTGGATTTAGAAGCAGATATTTCCCTGTGCTTTCTGCTGTTTCTTCCATAGGCTGGTATTGGGCTGAAAACGTCTGTTTTGAAACTCTGCACAGAAAGGGTTTGCAGACTGCTGAATCCACACACGGGTTTAACTCTGGAATTTGAGTGCACACATTGACAACCGTTCTGTTAGATAGCTGCGTTTTGGATTTAGAAGCAGATATTTCCCTGTGCTTTCTGCTGTTTGTTCCGTAGGCTGGTATTGGGCTGAAAACGCCTGTTTTGAAACTCTGCACAGAAAGGGTTTGCAGACTGCTGAATCCACACACGGGTTTAACTCTGGAAGTTGAGTGCACACATTGACAACCGTTCTGTTAGATAGCTGCGTTTTGGATTTAGAAGCAGATATTTCCCTGTGCGTTCTGCTGTTTCTTCCATAGGCCGGTATTGGGCTGAAAACGCCTGTTTTGAAACTGTGCACAGAAAGGGTTTGCAGACTGCTGAATCCACACACGGGTTTAACTCTGGAAGATGAGTGAACACATTGACAACCGATCTGTTAGATTGCTGCGTTTTGGATTTAGAAGCAGATATTTCCCCGTACTTTCTGCGGTTTCTTCCATATGCCGGTATTGGGCTGAAAACGCCTGTTTTGAAACTCTGCACAGAAAGGGTTTGCAGACTGCTGAATCCACACACGGGTTTAACTCTGGTAGTTGAGTGCACACATTGACAACCGTTCTGTTAGATAGCTGCGTTTTGGATTTAGAAGCAGATATTTCCCTGTGCGTTCTGCTGTTTCTTCCATAGGCCGGTATTGGGCTGACAACGCCTGTTTTGAAACTCTGCACAGAAAGGGTTTGCAGACTGCTGAATCCACACACGGGTTTAACTCTGGAAGTTGAGTGCACACATTGACAACCGTTCTGTTAGATAGCTGCGTTTTGGATTTAGAAGCAGATATTTCCCTGTGCTTTCTGCTGTTTGTTCCGTAGGCTGGTATTGGGCTGAAAACGCCTGTTTTGAAAGTCTGCACAGAAAGGGTTTGCAGACTGTTGAATCCACACACGGGTTTAACTCTGGAAGTTGAGTGCACACATTGACAACCGTTCTGTTAGATAGCTGCGTTTTGGATTTAGAAGCTGATATTTCCCTGTGCTTTCTGCTGTTTCTTCCGTAGGCCGGTATTGGGCTGATAACGCCTGTTTTGAAACTCTGCACAGAAAGGGTTTGCAGGCTGATGAATCCACACACGGGTTTAACTCTGGAAGTTGAGTGCACACATTGACAACCGTTCTGTTAGATAGCTTCGTTTTGGATTTAGAAGCAGATATTTCCCTGTGCTTTCTGCTGTTTCTTCCATAGGCCGGTATTGGGCTGAAAACGCCTGTTTTGAAACTCTGCACAGAAAGGGTTTGCAGACTGCTGAATCCACACACGGGTTTAACTCTGGAAGTTGAGTGCACACATTGACAACCGTTCTGTTAGATAGCTGCGTTTTGGATTTAGAAGCAAATGTTTCCCTCTGCGTTCTGCTGTTTCTTCCATAGGCCGGTATTGGGCTGAAAACGCCTGTTTTGAAACTCTGCACAGAAAGGGTTTGCAGACTGCTGAATCCACACACGGGTTTAACTCTGGAAGTTGAGTGCACACATTGACAACCGTTCTGTTAGATATCTGCGTTTTGGATTTAGAAGCAGATGTTTCCCTGTGCTTTCTGCTGTTTCTTCCATAGGCCGGTTTTGGGCTGAAAACGCCTGTTTTGAAACTCTGCACAGAAAGGGTTTGCAGACTGCTGAATCCACACACGGGTTTAACTCTGGAAGTTGAGTGCACAAATTGACAACAGTTCTGTTAGATAGCTGCGTTTTGGATTTAGAAGCAGATATTTCCCTGTGCTTTCTGCTGTTTCTTCCATAGGCCGGTATTGGGCTGAAAACGCCTGTTTTGAAACTCTGCACAAAAAGGGTTTGCAGACTGCTGAATCCACACACGGGTTTAACTCTGGAAGTTGAGTGCACACATTGACAACCGTTCTGTTAGATAGCTGCTTTTTGGATTTAGAAGCAGATATTTCCCTGTGCTTTCTGCTGTTTCTTCCGTAGGCCGGTATTGGGCTGAAAACGCCTGTTTTGAAACTCTGCACAGAAAGGGTTTGCAGACTGCTGAATCCACACACGGGTTTAACTCTGGAAGTTGAGTGCACACATTGACAACCGTTCTGTTAGATAGCTGCGTTTTGGATTTAGAAGCAGATATTTCCCTGTGCTTTCTGCTGTTTCTTCCATAGGCCGGTATTGGGCTGAAAACGCCTGTTTTGAAACTCTGCACAGAAAGGGTTTGCAGACTGCTGAATCCACACACGGGTTTAACTCTGGAAGTTGAGTGCATACATTGACAACCGTTCTGTTAGATAGCTGCGTTTTGGATTTAGAAGCAGATGTTTCCCTGTGCTTTCTGCTGTTTCTTCCATAGGCCGGTATTGGGCTGAAAACGCCTGTTTTGAAACTCTGCACAGAAAGTGTTTGCAGACTGCTGAATCCACACACGGGTTTATCTCTGGAAGTTGAGTGCACACATTGACAACAGTTCTGTTAGATAGCTGCGTTTTGGATTTAGAAGCAGATATTTCCCTGTGCTTTCTGCTGTTTCTTCCATAGGCCGGTATTGGGCTGAAAATGCCTGTTTTGAAACTCTGCACAGAAAGGGTTTGCAGACTGCTGAATCCACACACGGGTTTACCTCTGGAAGTTGAGTGCACACATTGACAACCGTTCTGTTAGATAGCTGCGTTTTGGATTTAGAAGCAGATATTTCCCTGTGCTTTCTGCTGTTTCTTCCGTAGGCTGGTATTGGGCTGAAAACGCCTGTTTTGAAACTCTGCACAGAAAGGGTTTGCAGACTGCTGAATCCACACACGGGTTTAACTCTGGAAGTTGAGTGCACACATTGACAACCGATCTGTTAGATAGCTGCGTTTTGGATTTAGAAGCAGATATTTCCCTTTGCTTTCTGCTGTTTGTTCCGTAGGCTGGTATTGGACTGAAAACGCCTGTTTTGAAACTCTGCACAGAAAGGGTTTGCAGACTGCTGAATCCACACACGGGTTTAACTCTGGAAGTTGAGTGCACACATTGACAACCGTTCTGTTAGATAGCTGCGTTTTGGATTTAGAAGCAGATGTTTCCCTGTGCTTTCTGCTGTTTCTTCCATAGGCCGGTATTGGGCTGAAAACGCCTGTTTTGAAACTCTGCACAGAAAGTGTTTGCAGACTGCTGAATCCACCCACGGGTTTATCTCTGGAAGTTGAGTGCACACATTGACAACAGTTCTGTTAGATAGCTGCGTTTTGGATTTAGAAGCAGATATTTCCCTGTGCTTTCTGCTGTTTCTTCCATAGGCCGGTATTGGGCTGAAAACGCCTGTTTTGAAACTCTGCACAGAAAGGGTTTGCAGACTGCTGAATCCACACACGGGTTTAACTCTGGAAGTTGAGTGCACACATTGACATCCGTTCTGTTAGATAGCTGCGTTTTGGATTTAGAAGCAGATATTTCCCTGTGCGTTCTGCTGTTTCTTCCATAGGCCGGTATTGGGCTGAAAACGCCTGTTTTGAAACTCTGCACAGAAAGGGTTTGCAGACTGCTGAATCCACACACGGGTTTAACTCTGGAAGTTGAGTGCACACATTGACAACCGTTCTGTTAGATAGCTGCGTTTTGGATTTAGAAGCAGATATTTCCCTGTGCTTTCTGCTGTTTCTTCCGTAGGCCGGTATTGGACTGAAAACGCCTGTTTTGAAACTATGCACAGAAAGGGTTTGCAGACTGCTGAATCCACACACGGGTTTAACTCTGGAAGTTGAGTGCACACATTGACAACCGTTCTGTTAGATAGCTGCGTTTTGGATTTAGAAGCAGATATTTCCCTGTGCTTTCTGCTGTTTCTTCCATAGGCTGGTATTGGGCTGAAAACGTCTGTTTTGAAACTCTGCACAGAAAGGGTTTGCAGACTGCTGAATCCACACACGGGTTTAACTCTGGAATTTGAGTGCACACATTGACAACCGTTCTGTTAGATAGCTGCGTTTTGGATTTAGAAGCAGATATTTCCCTGTGCTTTCTGCTGTTTCTTCCATAGGCCGGTATTGGGCTGAAAACGCCTGTTTTGAAACTCTGCACAGAAAGGGTTTGCAGACTGCTGAATCCACACACGGGTTTAACTCTGGAAGTTGAGTGCACACATTGACAACCGTTCTGTTAGATAGCTGCGTTTTGGATTTAGAAGCAAATGTTTCCCTCTGCGTTCTGCTGTTTCTTCCATAGGCCGGTATTGGGCTGAAAACGCCTGTTTTGAAACTCTGCACAGAAAGGGTTTGCAGACTGCTGAATCCACACACGGGTTTAACTCTGGAAGTTGAGTGCACACATTGACAACCGTTCTGTTAGATATCTGCGTTTTGGATTTAGAAGCAGATGTTTCCCTGTGCTTTCTGCTGTTTCTTCCATAGGCCGGTTTTGGGCTGAAAACGCCTGTTTTGAAACTCTGCACAGAAAGGGTTTGCAGACTGCTGAATCCACACACGGGTTTAACTCTGGAAGTTGAGTGCACAAATTGACAACAGTTCTGTTAGATAGCTGCGTTTTGGATTTAGAAGCAGATATTTCCCTGTGCTTTCTGCTGTTTCTTCCATAGGCCGGTATTGGGCTGAAAACGCCTGTTTTGAAACTCTGCACAAAAAGGGTTTGCAGACTGCTGAATCCACACACGGGTTTAACTCTGGAAGTTGAGTGCACACATTGACAACCGTTCTGTTAGATAGCTGCTTTTTGGATTTAGAAGCAGATATTTCCCTGTGCTTTCTGCTGTTTCTTCCGTAGGCCGGTATTGGGCTGAAAACGCCTGTTTTGAAACTCTGCACAGAAAGGGTTTGCAGACTGCTGAATCCACACACGGGTTTAACTCTGGAAGTTGAGTGCACACATTGACAACCGTTCTGTTAGATAGCTGCGTTTTGGATTTAGAAGCAGATATTTCCCTGTGCTTTCTGCTGTTTCTTCCATAGGCCGGTATTGGGCTGAAAACGCCTGTTTTGAAACTCTGCACAGAAAGGGTTTGCAGACTGCTGAATCCACACACGGGTTTAACTCTGGAAGTTGAGTGCATACATTGACAACCGTTCTGTTAGATAGCTGCGTTTTGGATTTAGAAGCAGATGTTTCCCTGTGCTTTCTGCTGTTTCTTCCATAGGCCGGTATTGGGCTGAAAACGCCTGTTTTGAAACTCTGCACAGAAAGTGTTTGCAGACTGCTGAATCCACACACGGGTTTATCTCTGGAAGTTGAGTGCACACATTGACAACAGTTCTGTTAGATAGCTGCGTTTTGGATTTAGAAGCAGATATTTCCCTGTGCTTTCTGCTGTTTCTTCCATAGGCCGGTATTGGGCTGAAAATGCCTGTTTTGAAACTCTGCACAGAAAGGGTTTGCAGACTGCTGAATCCACACACGGGTTTACCTCTGGAAGTTGAGTGCACACATTGACAACCGTTCTGTTAGATAGCTGCGTTTTGGATTTAGAAGCAGATATTTCCCTGTGCTTTCTGCTGTTTCTTCCGTAGGCTGGTATTGGGCTGAAAACGCCTGTTTTGAAACTCTGCACAGAAAGGGTTTGCAGACTGCTGAATCCACACACGGGTTTAACTCTGGAAGTTGAGTGCACACATTGACAACCGATCTGTTAGATAGCTGCGTTTTGGATTTAGAAGCAGATATTTCCCTTTGCTTTCTGCTGTTTGTTCCGTAGGCTGGTATTGGACTGAAAACGCCTGTTTTGAAACTCTGCACAGAAAGGGTTTGCAGACTGCTGAATCCACACACGGGTTTAACTCTGGAAGTTGAGTGCACACATTGACAACCGTTCTGTTAGATAGCTGCGTTTTGGATTTAGAAGCAGATGTTTCCCTGTGCTTTCTGCTGTTTCTTCCATAGGCCGGTATTGGGCTGAAAACGCCTGTTTTGAAACTCTGCACAGAAAGTGTTTGCAGACTGCTGAATCCACCCACGGGTTTATCTCTGGAAGTTGAGTGCACACATTGACAACAGTTCTGTTAGATAGCTGCGTTTTGGATTTAGAAGCAGATATTTCCCTGTGCTTTCTGCTGTTTCTTCCATAGGCCGGTATTGGGCTGAAAACGCCTGTTTTGAAACTCTGCACAGAAAGGGTTTGCAGACTGCTGAATCCACACACGGGTTTAACTCTGGAAGTTGAGTGCACACATTGACATCCGTTCTGTTAGATAGCTGCGTTTTGGATTTAGAAGCAGATATTTCCCTGTGCGTTCTGCTGTTTCTTCCATAGGCCGGTATTGGGCTGAAAACGCCTGTTTTGAAACTCTGCACAGAAAGGGTTTGCAGACTGCTGAATCCACACACGGGTTTAACTCTGGAAGTTGAGTGCACACATTGACAACCGTTCTGTTAGATAGCTGCGTTTTGGATTTAGAAGCAGATATTTCCCTGTGCTTTCTGCTGTTTCTTCCGTAGGCCGGTATTGGACTGAAAACGCCTGTTTTGAAACTATGCACAGAAAGGGTTTGCAGACTGCTGAATCCACACACGGGTTTAACTCTGGAAGTTGAGTGCACACATTGACAACCGTTCTGTTAGATAGCTGCGTTTTGGATTTAGAAGCAGATATTTCCCTGTGCTTTCTGCTGTTTCTTCCATAGGCTGGTATTGGGCTGAAAACGTCTGTTTTGAAACTCTGCACAGAAAGGGTTTGCAGACTGCTGAATCCACACACGGGTTTAACTCTGGAATTTGAGTGCACACATTGACAACCGTTCTGTTAGATAGCTGCGTTTTGGATTTAGAAGCAGATATTTCCCTGTGCTTTCTGCTGTTTGTTCCGTAGGCTGGTATTGGGCTGAAAACGCCTGTTTTGAAACTCTGCACAGAAAGGGTTTGCAGACTGCTGAATCCACACACGGGTTTAACTCTGGAAGTTGAGTGCACACATTGACAACCGTTCTGTTAGATAGCTGCGTTTTGGATTTAGAAGCAGATATTTCCCTGTGCGTTCTGCTGTTTCTTCCATAGGCCGGTATTGGGCTGAAAACGCCTGTTTTGAAACTGTGCACAGAAAGGGTTTGCAGACTGCTGAATCCACACACGGGTTTAACTCTGGAAGATGAGTGAACACATTGACAACCGATCTGTTAGATTGCTGCGTTTTGGATTTAGAAGCAGATATTTCCCCGTACTTTCTGCGGTTTCTTCCATATGCCGGTATTGGGCTGAAAACGCCTGTTTTGAAACTCTGCACAGAAAGGGTTTGCAGACTGCTGAATCCACACACGGGTTTAACTCTGGTAGTTGAGTGCACACATTGACAACCGTTCTGTTAGATAGCTGCGTTTTGGATTTAGAAGCAGATATTTCCCTGTGCGTTCTGCTGTTTCTTCCATAGGCCGGTATTGGGCTGACAACGCCTGTTTTGAAACTCTGCACAGAAAGGGTTTGCAGACTGCTGAATCCACACACGGGTTTAACTCTGGAAGTTGAGTGCACACATTGACAATCGTTCTGTTACATAGCTGCGTTTTGGATTTAGAAGCAGATATTTCCCTGTGCTTTCTGCTGTTTCTTCCATAGGCCGGTATTGGGCTGAAAACACCTGTTTTGAAACTCTGCACAGAAAGGGGTTGCAGACTGCTGAATCCACACACAGGTTTAACTCTGGAAGTTGAGTGCACAGATTGACAACCGTTCTGTTAGATAGCTGCGTTTTGGATTTAGAAGCAGATATTTCCCTGTGCTTTCTGCTGTTTCTTCCATAGGCCGGTATTGGGCTGAAAACGCCTGTTTTGAAACTCTGCACAGAAAGGGTTTGCAGACTGCTGAATACACACACGGGTTTAACTCTGGAAGTTGAGTGCACACATTGACAACCGTTCTGTTAGATAGCTGCATTTTGGATTTAGAAGCAGATATTTCCCTGTGCTTTCTGCTGTTTCTTCCATAGGCCGGTATTGGGCTGAAAACGCCTGTTTTCAAACTCTGCACAGAAAGGGTTTGCAGACTGCTGAATCCACACACGGGTTTAACTCTGGAAGTTGAGTGCACACATTGACAACCGTTCTGTTAGATAGCTGCGTTTTGGATTTAGAAGCAGATGTTTCCCTGTGCTTTCTGCTGTTTCTTCCATAGGCCGGTTTTGGGCTGAAAACGCCTGTTTTGAAACTCTGCACAGAAAGGGTTTGCAGACTGCTGAATCCACACACGGGTTTAACTCTGGAAGTTGAGTGCACACATTGACAACCGTTCTGTTAGATAGCTGCGTTTTGGATTTAGAAGCAGATGTTTCCCTGTGCTTTCTGCTGTTTCTACCATAGGCCGATATTGGGCTGAAAACGCCTGTTTTGAAACTCTGCACAGAAAGGGTTTGCAGACTGCTGAATCCACACACGGGTTTAACTCTGGAAGTTGAGTGCACACATTGACAACCGTTCTGTTAGATAGCTGCTTTTTGGATTTAGAAGCAGATATTTCCCTGTGCTTTCTGCTGTTTCTTCCGTAGGCCGGTATTGGGCTGAAAACGCCTGTTTTGAAACTCTGCACAGAAAGGGTTTGCAGACTGCTGAATCCACACACGGGTTTAACTCTGGAAGTTGAGTGCACACATTGACAACCGTTCTGTTAGATAGCTGCGTTTTGGATTTAGAAGCAGATATTTCCCTGTGCTTTCTGCTGTTTCTTCCATAGGCCGGTATTGGGCTGAAAACGCCTGTTTTGAAACTCTGCACAGAAAGGGTTTGCAGACTGCTGAATCCACACACGGGTTTAACTCTGGAAGTTGAGTGCACACATTGACAACCGTTCTGTTAGATAGCTGCGTTTTGGATTTAGAAGCAGATGTTTCCCTGTGCTTTCTGCTGTTTCTTCCATAGGCCGGTATTGGGCTGAAAACGCCTGTTTTGAAACTCTGCACAGAAAGGGTTTGCAGACTGCTGAATCCACACACGGGTTTAACTCTGGAAGTTGAGTGCACACATTGACAACCGTTCTGTTAGATAGCTGCGTTTTGGATTTAGAAGCAGATGTTTCCCTGTGCTTTCTGCTGTTTCTTCCATAGGCCGGTATTGGGCTGAAAACGCCTGTTTTGAAACTCTGCACAGAAAGGGTTTGCAGACTGCTGAATCCACACACGGGTTTAACTCTGGAAGTTGAGTGCACACAATGACAACGGTTCTGTTAGATAGCTGCGTTTTGGATTTAGAAGCAGATATTTCCCTGTGCTTTCTGCTGTTTCTTCCATAGGCCGGTATTGGGCTGAAAACGCCTGTTTTGAAACTCTGCACAGAAAGGGTTTGCAGATTGCTGAATCCACACACGGGTTTAACTCTGGAATTTGAGTGCACACATTGACAACCGTTCTGTTAGGTAGCTGCGTTTTGGATTTAGAAGCAGATATTTCCCTGTGCGTTCTGCTGTTTCTTCCATAGGCCGGTATTGGGCTGAAAACGCCTGTTTTGAAACTCTGCACAGAAAGGGTTTGCAGACTGCTGAATCCACACACGGGTTTAACTCTGGAAGTTGAGTGCACACATTGACAACCGTTCTGTTAGATAGCTGCGTTTTGGATTTAGAAGCAGATATTTCCCTGTGCTTTCTGCTGTTTCTTCCGTAGGCTGGTATTGGGCTGAAAACGCCTGTTTTGAAACTCTGCACAGAAAGGGTTTGCAGACTGCTGAATCCACACACGGGTTTAACTCTGGAAGTTGAGTGCACACATTGACAACCGTTCTGTTAGATAGCTGCGTTTTGGATTTAGAAGCAGATGTTTCCCTCTGCGTTCTGCTGTTTCTTCCATAGGCCGGTATTGGGCTGAAAACGCCTGTTTTGAAACTCTGCACAGAAAGGGTTTGCAGACTGCTGAATCCACACACGGGTTTAACTCTGGAAGTTGAGTGCACACATTGACAACCGTTCTGTTAGATATCTGCGTTTTGGAATTAGAAGCAGATGTTTCCCTGTGCTTTCTGCTGTTTCTTCCATAGGCCGGTTTTGGGCTGAAAACGCCTGTTTTGAAACTCTGCACAGAAAGGGTTTGCAGACTGCTGAATCCACACACGGGTTTAACTCTGCAAGTTGAGTGCACAAATTGACAACAGATCTGTTAGATAGCTGCGTTTTGGATTTAGAAGCAGATATTTCCCTGTGCTTTCTGCTGTTTCTTCCATAGGCCGGTATTGGGCTGAAAACGCCTGTTTTGAAACTCTGCACAAAAAGGGTTTGCAGACTGCTGAATCCACACACGGGTTTAACTCTGGAAGTTGAGTGCACACATTGACAACCGTTCTGTTAGATAGCTGCTTTTTGGATTTAGAAGCAGATATTTCCCTGTGCTTTCTGCTGTTTCTTCCGTAGGCCGGTATTGGGCTGAAAATGCCTGTTTTGAAACTCTGCACAGAAAGGGTTTGCAGACTGCTGAATCCACACACGGGTTTAACTCTGGAAGTTGAGTGCACACATTGACAACCGTTCTGTTAGATAGCTGCGTTTTGGATTTAGAAGCAGATATTTCCCTGTGCTTTCTGCTGTTTCTTCCATAGGCCGGTATTGGGCTGAAAACGCCTGTTTTGAAACTCTGCACAGAAAGGGTTTGCAGACTGCTGAATCCACACACGGGTTTAACTCTGGAAGTTGAGTGCACACATTGACAACCGTTCTGTTAGATAGCTGCATTTTGGATTTAGAAGCAGATATTTCCCTGTGCTTTCTGCTGTTTCTTCCATAGGCCGGTATTGGGCTGAAAACGCCTGTTTTCAAACTCTGCACAGAAAGGGTTTGCAGACTGCTGAATCCACACACGGGTTTAACTCTGGAAGTTGAGTGCACACATTGACAACCGTTCTGTTAGATAGCTGCGTTTTGGATTTAGAAGCAGATGTTTCCCTGTGCTTTCTGCTGTTTCTTCCATAGGCCGGTTTTGGGCTGAAAACGCCTGTTTTGAAACTCTGCACAGAAAGGGTTTGCAGACTGCTGAATCCACACACGGGTTTAACTCTGGAAGTTGAGTGCACACATTGACAACCGTTCTGTTAGATAGCTGCGTTTTGGATTTAGAAGCAGATGTTTCCCTGTGCTTTCTGCTGTTTCTACCATAGGCCGATATTGGGCTGAAAACGCCTGTTTTGAAACTCTGCACAGAAAGGGTTTGCAGACTGCTGAATCCACACACGGGTTTAACTCTGGAAGTTGAGTGCACACATTGACAACCGTTCTGTTAGATAGCTGCTTTTTGGATTTAGAAGCAGATATTTCCCTGTGCTTTCTGCTGTTTCTTCCGTAGGCCGGTATTGGGCTGAAAACGCCTGTTTTGAAACTCTGCACAGAAAGGGTTTGCAGACTGCTGAATCCACACACGGGTTTAACTCTGGAAGTTGAGTGCACACATTGACAACCGTTCTGTTAGATAGCTGCGTTTTGGATTTAGAAGCAGATATTTCCCTGTGCTTTCTGCTGTTTCTTCCATAGGCCGGTATTGGGCTGAAAACGCCTGTTTTGAAACTCTGCACAGAAAGGGTTTGCAGACTGCTGAATCCACACACGGGTTTAACTCTGGAAGTTGAGTGCACACATTGACAACCGTTCTGTTAGATAGCTGCGTTTTGGATTTAGAAGCAGATGTTTCCCTGTGCTTTCTGCTGTTTCTTCCATAGGCCGGTATTGGGCTGAAAACGCCTGTTTTGAAACTCTGCACAGAAAGGGTTTGCAGACTGCTGAATCCACACACGGGTTTAACTCTGGAAGTTGAGTGCACACATTGACAACCGTTCTGTTAGATAGCTGCGTTTTGGATTTAGAAGCAGATGTTTCCCTGTGCTTTCTGCTGTTTCTTCCATAGGCCGGTATTGGGCTGAAAACGCCTGTTTTGAAACTCTGCACAGAAAGGGTTTGCAGACTGCTGAATCCACACACGGGTTTAACTCTGGAAGTTGAGTGCACACAATGACAACGGTTCTGTTAGATAGCTGCGTTTTGGATTTAGAAGCAGATATTTCCCTGTGCTTTCTGCTGTTTCTTCCATAGGCCGGTATTGGGCTGAAAACGCCTGTTTTGAAACTCTGCACAGAAAGGGTTTGCAGATTGCTGAATCCACACACGGGTTTAACTCTGGAATTTGAGTGCACACATTGACAACCGTTCTGTTAGATAGCTGCGTTTTGGATTTAGAAGCAGATATTTCCCTGTGCGTTCTGCTGTTTCTTCCATAGGCCGGTATTGGGAAGAAAACGCCTGTTTTGAAACTCTGCACAGAAAGGGTTTGCAGACTGCTGAATCCACACACGGGTTTAACTCTGGAAGTTGAGTGCACACATTGACAACCGTTCTGTTAGATAGCTGCGTTTTGGATTTAGAAGCAGATATTTCCCTGTGCTTTCTGCTGTTTCTTCCGTAGGCTGGTATTGGGCTGAAAACGCCTGTTTTGAAACTCTGCACAGAAAGGGTTTGCAGACTGCTGAATCCACACACTGGTTTAACTCTGGAAGTTGAGTGCACACATTGACAACCGTTCTGTTAGATAGCTGCGTTTTGGATTTAGAAGCAGATATTTCCCTGTGCTTTCTGCTGTTTGTTCCGTAGGCTGGTATTGGGCTGAAAACGCCTGTTTTGAAACTCTGCACAGAAAGGGTTTGCAGACTGCTGAATCCACACACGGGTTTAACTCTGGAAGTTGAGTGCACACATTGACAACCGTTCTGTTAGATAGCTGCTTTTTGGATTTAGATGCAGATATTTCCCTGTGCTTTCTGCTGTTTCTTCCGTAGGCCGGTATTGGGCTGATAACGCCTGTTTTGAAACTCTGCACAGAAAGGGTTTGCAGACTGCTGAATCCACACACGGGTTTAACTCTGGAAGTTGAGTGCACACATTGACAACCGTTCTGTTAGATAGCTGCGTTTTGGATTTAGAAGCAGATGTTTCCCTCTGCGTTCTGCTGTTTCTTCCATAGGCCGGTATTGGGCTGAAAACGCCTGTTTTGAAACTCTGCACAGAAAGGGTTTGCAGACTGCTGAATCCACACACGGGTTTAACTCTGGAAGTTGAGTGCACACATTGACAACCGTTCTGTTAGATATCTGCGTTTTGGATTTAGAAGCAGATGTTTCCCTGTGCTTTCTGCTGTTTCTTCCATAGGCCGGTTTTGGGCTGAAAACGCCTGTTTTGAAACTCTGCACAGAAAGGGTTTGCAGACTGCTGAATCCACACACGGGTTTAACTCTGCAAGTTGAGTGCACAAATTGACAACAGTTCTGTTAGATAGCTGCGTTTTGGATTTAGAAGCAGATATTTCCCTGTGCTTTCTGCTGTTTCTTCCATAGGCCGGTATTGGGCTGAAAACGCCTGTTTTGAAACTCTGCACAAAAAGGGTTTGCAGACTGCTGAATCCACACACGGGTTTAACTCTGGAAGTTGAGTGCACACATTGACAACCGTTCTGTTAGATAGCTGCTTTTTGGATTTAGAAGCAGATATTTCCCTGTGCTTTCTGCTGTTTCTTCCGTAGGCCGGTATTGGGCTGAAAATGCCTGTTTTGAAACTCTGCACAGAAAGGGTTTGCAGACTGCTGAATCCACACACGGGTTTAACTCTGGAAGTTGAGTGCACACATTGACAACCGTTCTGTTAGATAGCTGCGTTTTGGATTTAGAAGCAGATATTTCCCTGTGCTTTCTGCTGTTTCTTCCATAGGCCGGTATTGGGCTGAAAACGCCTGTTTTGAAACTCTGCACAGAAAGGGTTTGCAGACTGCTGAATCCACACACGGGTTTAACTCTGGAAGTTGAGTGCATACATTGACAACCGTTCTGTTAGATAGCTGCGTTTTGGATTTAGAAGCAGATGTTTCCCTGTGCTTTCTGCTGTTTCTTCCATAGGCCGGTATTGGGCTGAAAACGCCTGTTTTGAAACTCTGCACAGAAAGTGTTTGCAGACTGCTGAATCCACCCACGGGTTTATCTCTGGAAGTTGAGTGCACACATTGACAACAGTTCTGTTAGATAGCTGCGTTTTGGATTTAGAAGCAGATATTTCCCTGTGCTTTCTGCTGTTTCTTCCATAGGCCGGTATAGGGCTGAAAACGCCTGTTTTGAAACTCTGCACAGAAAGGGTTTGCAGACTGCTGAATCCACACACGGGTTTAACTCTGGAAGTTGAGTGCACACATTGACAACCGTTCTGTTAGATAGCTGCGTTTTGGATTTAGAAGCAGATATTTCCCTGTGCGTTCTGCTGTTTCTTCCATAGGCCGGTATTGGGCTGAAAACGCCTGTTTTGAAACTCTGCACAGAAAGGGTTTGCAGACTGCTGAATCCACACACGGGTTTAACTCTGGAAGTTGAGTGCACACATTGACAACCGTTCTGTTAGATAGCTGCTTTTTGGATTTAGAAGCAGATATTTCCCTGTGCTTTCTGCTGTTTCTTCCGTAGGCCGGTATTGGGCTGAAAACGCCTGTTTTGAAACTCTGCAACAAAAGGGTTTGCAGACTGCTGAATCCACACACGGGTTTAACTCTGGAAGTTGAGTGCACACATTGACAACCGTTCTGTTAGATAGCTGCGTTTTGGATTTAGAAGCAGATATTTCCCTGTGCTTTCTGCTGTTTCTTCCGTAGGCTGGTATTGGGCTGAAAACGCCTGTTTTGAAACTCTGCACAGAAAGGGTTTGCAGACTGCTGAATCCACACACGGGTTTAACTCGGGAATTTGAGTGCAGACACTGACAACCGTTCTGTTAGATAGCTGCGTTTTGGATTTAGAAGCAGATATTTCCCTGTGCTTTCTGCTGTTTGTTCCGTAGGCTGGTATTGGGCTGAAAACGCCTGTTTTGAAACTCTGCACAGAAAGGGTTTGCAGACTGCTGAATCCACACACGGGTTTAACTCTGGAAGTTGAGTGCACACATTGACAACCGTTCTGTTAGATAGCTGCGTTTTGGATTTAGAAGCAGATATTTCCCTGTGCGTTCTGCTGTTTCTTCCATAGGCCGGTATTGGGCTGAAAACGCCTGTTTTGAAACTGTGCACAGAAAGGGTTTGCAGACTGCTGAATCCACACACGGGTTTAACTCTGGAAGATGAGTGAACACATTGACAACCGTTCTGTTAGATTGCTGCGTTTTGGATTTAGAAGCAGATATTTCCCCGTACTTTCTGCGGTTTCTTTCATATGCCGGTATTGGGCTGAAAACGCCTGTTTTGAAACTCTGCACAGAAAGGGTTTGCAGACTGCTGAATCCACACACGGGTTTAACTCTGGTAGTTGAGTGCACACATTGACAACCGTTCTGTTAGATAGCTGCGTTTTGGATTTAGAAGCAGATATTTCCCTGTGCGTTCTGCTGTTTCTTCCATAAGCCGGTATTGGGCTGACAACGCCTGTTTTGAAACTCTGCACAGAAAGGGTTTGCAGACTGCTGAATCCACACACGGGTTTAACTCTGGAAGTTGAGTGCACACATTGACAATCGTTCTGTTACATAGCTGCGTTTTGGATTTAGAAGCAGATATTTCCCTGTGCTTTCTGCTGTTTCTTCCATAGGCCGGTATTGGGCTGAAAACGCCTGTTTTGAAACTCTGCACAGAAAGGGGTTGCAGACTGCTGAATCCACACACGGGTTTAACTCTGGAAGTTGAGTGCACAGATTGACAACCGTTCTGTTAGATAGCTGCGTTTTGGATTTAGAAGCAGATATTTCCCTGTGCTTTCTGCTGTTTCTTCCATAGGCCGGTATTGGGCTGAAAACGCCTGTTTTGAAACTCTGCACAGAAAGGGTTTGCAGACTGCTGAATCCACACACGGGTTTAACTCTGGAAGTTGAGTGCACACATTGACAACCGTTCTGTTAGATAGCTGCGTTTTGGATTTAGAAGCAGATATTTCCCTGTGCTTTCTGCTGTTTCTTCCATAGGCCGGTATTGGGCTGAAAACGCCTGTTTTGAAACTCTGCACAGAAAGGGTTTGCAGACTGCTGAATCCACACACGGGTTTAACTCTGGAAGTTGAGTGCACACATTGACAACCGTTCTGTTAGATAGCTGCGTTTTGGATTTAGAAGCAGATGTTTCCCTGTGCTTTCTGCTGTTTCTTCCATAGGCCGGTTTTGGGCTGAAACCGCTTGTTTTGAAACTCTGCACAGAAAGGTTTTGCAGACTGCTGAATCCACACACGGGTTTAACTCTGGATGTTGAGTGCACACATTGACAACCGTTCTGTTAGATAGCTGCGTTTTGGATTTAGAAGCAGATGTTTCCCTGTGCTTTCTGCTGTTTCTACCATAGGCCGATATTGGGCTGAAAACGCCTGTTTTGAAACTCTGCACAGAAAGGGTTTGCAGACTGCTGAATCCACACACGGGTTTAACTCTGGAAGTTGAGTGCACACATTGACAACAGTTCTGTTAGATAGCTGCTTTTTGGATTTAGAAGCAGATATTTCCCTGTGCTTTCTGCTGTTTCTTCCGTAGGCCGGTATTGGGCTGAAAACGCCTGTTTTGAAACTCTGCACAGAAAGGGTTTGCAGACTGCTGAATCCACACACGGGTTTAACTCTGGAAGTTGAGTGCACACATTGACAACCGTTCTGTTAGATAGCTGCGTTTTGGATTTAGAAGCAGATATTTCCCTGTGCTTTCTGCTGTTTCTTCCATAGGCCGGTATTGGGCTGAAAACGCCTGTTTTGAAACTCTGCACAGAAAGGGTTTGCAGACTGCTGAATCCACACACGGGTTTAACTCTGGAAGTTGAGTGCACACATTGACATCCGTTCTGTTAGATAGCTGCGTTTTGGATTTAGAAGCAGATGTTTCCCTGTGCTTTCTGCTGTTTCTTCCATAGGCCGGTATTGGGCTGAAAACGCCTGTTTTGAAACTCTGCACAGAAAGTGTTTGCAGACTGCTGAATCCACACACGGGTTTATCTCTGGAAGTTGAGTGCACACATTGACAACAGTTCTGTTAGATAGCTGCGTTTTGGATTTAGAAGCAGATATTTCCCTGTGCTTTCTGCTGTTTCTTCCATAGGCCGGTATTGGGCTGAAAACGCCTGTTTTGAAACTCTGCACAGAATGGGTTTGCAGACTGCTGAATCCACACACGGGTTTAACTCTGGAAGTTGAGTGCACACATTGACAACCGTTCTGTTAGATAGCTGCGTTTTGGATTTAGAAGCAGATATTTCCCTGTGCTTTCTGCTGTTTCTTCCATAGGCCGGTATTGGGCTGAAAACGCCTGTTTTGAAACTCTGCACAGAAAGGGTTTGCAGACTGCTGAATCCACACACGGGTTTAACTCTGGAATTTGAGTGCACACATTGACAACCGTTCTGTTAGATAGCTGCGTTTTGGATTTAGAAGCAGATATTTCCCTGTGCGTTCTGCTGTTTCTTCCATAGGCCGGTATTGGGCTGAAAACGCCTGTTTTGAAACTCTGCACAGAAAGGGTTTGCAGACTGCTGAATCCACACACGGGTTTAACTCTGGAAGTTGAGTGCACACATTGACAACCGTTCTGTTAGATAGCTGCGTTTTGGATTTAGAAGCAGATATTTCCCTGTGCTTTCTGCTGTTTCTTCCGTAGGCTGGTATTGGGCTGAAAACGCCTGTTTTGAAACTCTACACAGAAAGGGTTTGCAGACTGCTGAATCCACACACGGGTTTAA
Organism: Aotus nancymaae; assembly: GCF_030222135.1. NCBI lineage: Eukaryota > Metazoa > Chordata > Mammalia > Primates > Aotidae > Aotus > Aotus nancymaae. The sequence goes on from NW_026988585.1 coordinate 70,890, forward strand.
CTCTGGAAGTTGAGTGCACACATTGACAACCGTTCTGTTAGATAGCTGCGTTTTGGATTTAGAAGCAGATATTTCCCTGTGCTTTCTGCTGTTTGTTCCGTAGGCTGGTATTGGGCTGAAAACGCCTGTTTCGAAACTCTGCACAGAAAGGGTTTGCAGACTGCTGAATCCACACACGGGTTTAACTCTGGAAGTTGAGTGCACACATTGACAACCGTTCTGTTAGATAGCTGCTTTTTGGATTTAGAAGCAGATATTTCCCTGTGCTTTCTGCTGTTTCTTCCGTAGGCCGGTATTGGGCTGATAACGCCTGTTTTGAAACTCTGCACAGAAAGGGTTTGCAGACTGCTGAATCCACACACGGGTTTAACTCTGGAAGTTGAGTGCACACATTGACAACCGTTCTGTTAGATAGCTGCGTTTTGGATTTAGAAGCAGATATTTCCCTGTGCTTTCTGCTGTTTCTTCCATAGGCCGGTATTGGGCTGAAAACGCCTGTTTTGAAACTCTGCACAGAAAGGGTTTGCAGACTGCTAAATCCACACACGGGTTTAACTCTGGAAGTTGAGTGCACACATTGACAACCGTTCTGTTAGATAGCTGCGTTTTGGATTTAGAAGCAGATGTTTCCCTCTGCGTTCTGCTGTTTCTTCCATAGGCCGGTATTGGGCTGAAAACGCCTGTTTTGAAATTCTGCACAGAAAGGGTTTGCAGACTGCTGAATCCACACACGGGTTTAACTCTGGAAGTTGAGTGCACACATTGACAACCGTTCTGTTAGATATCTGCGTTTTGGATTTAGAAGCAGATGTTTCCCTGTGCTTTCTGCTGTTTCTTCCATAGGCCGGTTTTGGGCTGAAAACGCCTGTTTTGAAACTCTGCACAGAAAGGGTTTGCAGACTGCTGAATCCACACACGGGTTTAACTCTGCAAGTTGAGTGCACAAATTGACAACAGTTCTGTTAATTAGCTGCGTTTTGGATTTAGAAGCAGATATTTCCCTGTGCTTTCTGCTGTTTCTTCCATAGGCCGGTATTGGGCTGAAAACGCCTGTTTTGAAACTCTGCACAGAAAGGGTTTGCAGACTGCTGAATCCACACACGGGTTTAACTCTGGAAGTTGAGTGCACACCTTGACAACCGTTCTGTTAGATAGCTGCGTTTTGGATTTAGAAGCAGATATTTCCCTGTGCGTTCTGCTGTTTCTTCCATAGGCCGGTATTGGGCTGAAAACGCCTGTTTTGAAACTCTGCACAGAAAGGGTTTGCAGACTGCTGAATCCACACACGGGTTTAACTCTGGAAGTTGAGTGCACACATTGACAACCGTTCTGTTAGATAGCTGCGTTTTGGATTTAGAAGCAGATATTTCCCTGTGCTTTCTGCTGTTTCTTCCGTAGGCCGGTATTGGGCTGAAAACGCCTGTTTTGAAACTCTGCACAGAAAGGGTTTGCAGACTGCTGAATCCACACACGGGTTTAACTCTGGAAGTTGAGTGCACACATTGACAACCGTTCTGTTAGATAGCTGCGTTTTGGATTTAGAAGCAGATATTTCCCTGTGCTTTCTGCTGTTTCTTCCGTAGGCTGGTATTGGGCTGAAAACGCCTGTTTTGAAACTCTGCACAGAAAGGGTTTGCAGACTGCTGAATCCACACACGGGTTTAACTCGGGAATTTGAGTGCACACATTGACAACCGTTCTGTTAGATAGCTGCGTTTTGGATTTAGAAGCAGATATTTCCCTGTGCTTTCTGCTGTTTGTTCCGTAGGCTGGTATTGGGCTGAAAACGCCTGTTTTGAAACTCTGCACAGAAAGGGTTTGCAGACTGCTGAATCCACACACGGGTTTAACTCTGGAAGTTGAGTGCACACATTGACAACCGTTCTGTTAGATAGCTGCTTTTTGGATTTAGAAGCAGATATTTCCCTGTGCTTTCTGCTGTTTCTTCCGTAGGCCGGTATTGGGCTGATAACGCCTGTTTTGAAACTCTGCACAGAAAGGGTTTGCAGACTGCTGAATCCACACACGGGTTTAACTCTGGAAGTTGAGTGCACACATTGACAACCGTTCTGTTAGATAGCTGCGTTTTGGATTTAGAAGCAGATATTTCCCTGTGCTTTCTGCTGTTTCTTCCATAGGCCGGTATTGGGCTGAAAACGCCTGTTTTGAAACTCTGCACAGAAAGGGTTTGCAGACTGCTAAATCCACACACGGGTTTAACTCTGGAAGTTGAGTGCACACATTGACAACCGTTCTGTTAGATAGCTGCGTTTTGGATTTAGAAGCAGATGTTTCCCTCTGCGTTCTGCTGTTTCTTCCATAGGCCGGTATTGGGCTGAAAACGCCTGTTTTGAAATTCTGCACAGAAAGGGTTTGCAGACTGCTGAATCCACACACGGGTTTAACTCTGGAAGTTGAGTGCACACATTGACAACCGTTCTGTTAGATATCTGCGTTTTGGATTTAGAAGCAGATGTTTCCCTGTGCTTTCTGCTGTTTCTTCCATAGGCCGGTTTTGGGCTGAAAACGCCTGTTTTGAAACTCTGCACAGAAAGGGTTTGCAGACTGCTGAATCCACACACGGGTTTAACTCTGCAAGTTGAGTGCACAAATTGACAACAGTTCTGTTAATTAGCTGCGTTTTGGATTTAGAAGCAGATATTTCCCTGTGCTTTCTGCTGTTTCTTCCATAGGCCGGTATTGGGCTGAAAACGCCTGTTTTGAAACTCTGCACAAAAAGGGTTTGCAGACTGCTGAATCCACACACGGGTTTAACTCTGGAAGTTGAGTGCACACATTGACAACCGTTCTGTTAGATAGCTGCTTTTTGGATTTAGAAGCAGATATTTCCCTGTGCTTTCTGCTGTTTCTTCCGTAGGCCGGTATTGGGCTGAAAATGCCTGTTTTGAAACTCTGCACAGAAAGGGTTTGCAGACTGCTGAATCCACACACGGGTTTAACTCTGGAAGTTGAGTGCACACATTGACAACCGTTCTGTTAGATAGCTGCGTTTTGGATTTAGAAGCAGATATTTCCCTGTGCTTTCTGCTGTTTCTTCCATAGGCCGGTATTGGGCTGAAAACGCCTGTTTTGAAACTCTGCACAGAAAGGGTTTGCAGACTGCTGAGTCCACACACGGGTTTAACTCTGGAAGTTGAGTGCATACATTAACAACCGTTCTGTTAGAGAGCTGCGTTTTGGATTTAGAAGCAGATGTTTCCCTGTGCTTTCTGCTGTTTCTTCCATAGGCCGGTATTGGGCTGAAAACGCCTGTTTTGAAACTCTGCACAGAAAGTGTTTGCAGACTGCTGAATCCACCCACGGGTTTATCTCTGGAAGTTGAGTGCACACATTGACAACAGTTCTGTTAGATAGCTGCGTTTTGGATTTAGAAGCAGATATTTCCCTGTGCTTTCTGCTGTTTGTTCCGTAGGCTGGTATTGGGCTGAAAACGCCTGTTTTGAAACTCTGCACAGAAAGGGTTTGCAGACTGCTGAATCCACACACGGGTTTAACTCTGGAAGTTGAGTGCACACATTGACAACCGTTCTGTTAGATAGCTGCTTTTTGGATTTAGAAGCAGATATTTCCCTGTGCTTTCTGCTGTTTCTTCCGTAGGCCGGTATTGGGCTGATAACGCCTGTTTTGAAACTCTGCACAGAAAGGGTTTGCAGACTGCTGAATCCACACACGGGTTTAACTCTGGAAGTTGAGTGCACACATTGACAACCGTTCTGTTAGATAGCTGCGTTTTGGATTTAGAAGCAGATATTTCCCTGTGCTTTCTGCTGTTTCTTCCATAGGCCGGTATTGGGCTGAAAACGCCTGTTTTGAAACTCTGCACAGAAAGGGTTTGCAGACTGCTAAATCCACACATGGGTTTAACTCTGGAAGTTGAGTGCACACATTGACAACCGTTCTGTTAGATAGCTGCGTTTTGGATTTAGAAGCAGATGTTTCCCTCTGCGTTCTGCTGTTTCTTCCATAGGCCGGTATTGGGCTGAAAACGCCTGTTTTGAAATTCTGCACAGAAAGGGTTTGCAGACTGCTGAATCCACACACGGGTTTAACTCTGGAAGTTGAGTGCACACATTGACAACCGTTCTGTTAGATATCTGCGTTTTGGATTTAGAAGCAGATGTTTCCCTGTGCTTTCTGCTGTTTCTTCCATAGGCCGGTTTTGGGCTGAAAACGCCTGTTTTGAAACTCTGCACAGAAAGGGTTTGCAGACTGCTGAATCCACACACGGGTTTAACTCTGCAAGTTGAGTGCACAAATTGACAACAGTTCTGTTAATTAGCTGCGTTTTGGATTTAGAAGCAGATATTTCCCTGTGCTTTCTGCTGTTTCTTCCATAGGCCGGTATTGGGCTGAAAACGCCTGTTTTGAAACTCTGCACAGAAAGGGTTTGCAGACTGCTGAATCCACACACGGGTTTAACTCTGGAAGTTGAGTGCACACCTTGACAACCGTTCTGTTAGATAGCTGCGTTTTGGATTTAGAAGCAGATATTTCCCTGTGCGTTCTGCTGTTTCTTCCATAGGCCGGTATTGGGCTGAAAACGCCTGTTTTGAAACTCTGCACAGAAAGGGTTTGCAGACTGCTGAATCCACACACGGGTTTAACTCTGGAAGTTGAGTGCACACATTGACAACCGTTCTGTTAGATAGCTGCGTTTTGGATTTAGAAGCAGATATTTCCCTGTGCTTTCTGCTGTTTCTTCCGTAGGCCGGTATTGGGCTGAAAACGCCTGTTTTGAAACTCTGCACAGAAAGGGTTTGCAGACTGCTGAATCCACACACGGGTTTAACTCTGGAAGTTGAGTGCACACATTGACAACCGTTCTGTTAGATAGCTGCGTTTTGGATTTAGAAGCAGATATTTCCCTGTGCTTTCTGCTGTTTCTTCCGTAGGCAGGTATTGGGCTGAAAACGCCTGTTTTGAAACTCTGCACAGAAAGGGTTTGCAGACTGCTGAATCCACACACGGGTTTAACTCGGGAATTTGAGTGCACACATTGACAACCGTTCTGTTAGATAGCTGCGTTTTGGATTTAGAAGCAGATATTTCCCTGTGCTTTCTGCTGTTTGTTCCGTAGGCTGGTATTGGGCTGAAAACGCCTGTTTTGAAACTCTGCACAGAAAGGGTTTGCAGACTGCTGAATCCACACACGGGTTTAACTCTGGAAGTTGAGTGCACACATTGACAACCGTTCTGTTAGATAGCTGCGTTTTGGATTTAGAAGCAGATATTTCCCTGTGCTTTCTGCTGTTTCTTCCATAGGCCGGTATTGGGCTGAAAACGCCTGTTTTGAAACTCTGCACAGAAAGGGTTTGCAGACTGCTAAATCCACACACGGGTTTAACTCTGGAAGTTGAGTGCACACATTGACAACCGTTCTGTTAGATAGCTGCGTTTTGGATTTAGAAGCAGATGTTTCCCTCTGCGTTCTGCTGTTTCTTCCATAGGCCGGTATTGGGCTGAAAACGCCTGTTTTGAAATTCTGCACAGAAAGGGTTTGCAGACTGCTGAATCCACACACGGGTTTAACTCTGGAAGTTGAGTGCACACATTGACAACCGTTCTGTTAGATATCTGCGTTTTGGATTTAGAAGCAGATGTTTCCCTGTGCTTTCTGCTGTTTCTTCCATAGGCCGGTTTTGGGCTGAAAACGCCTGTTTTGAAACTCTGCACAGAAAGGGTTTGCAGACTGCTGAATCCACACACGGGTTTAACTCTGCAAGTTGAGTGCACAAATTGACAACAGTTCTGTTAATTAGCTGCGTTTTGGATTTAGAAGCAGATATTTCCCTGTGCTTTCTGCTGTTTCTTCCATAGGCCGGTATTGTGCTGAAAACGCCTGTTTTGAAACTCTGCACAGAAAGGGTTTGCAGACTGCTGAATCCACACACGGGTTTAACTCTGGAAGTTGAGTGCACACATTGACAACCGTTCTGTTAGATAGCTGCGTTTTGGATTTAGAAGCAGATATTTCCCTGTGCTTTCTGCTGTTTCTTCCGTAGGCCGGTATTGGGCTGAAAACGCCTGTTTTCAAACTCTGCACAGAAAGGGTTTGCAGACTGCTGAATCCACACACGGGTTTAACTCTGGAAGTTGAGTGCACACATTGACAACCGTTCTGTTAGATAGCTGCGTTTTGGATTTAGAAGCAGATGTTTCCCTGTGCTTTCTGCTGTTTCTTCCATAGGCCGGTTTTGGGCTGAAAACGCCTGTTTTGAAACTCTGCACAGAAAGGGTTTGCAGACTGCTGAATCCACACACGGGTTTAACTCTGGAAGTTGAGTGCACACATTGACAACCGTTCTGTTAGATAGCTGCGTTTTGGATTTAGAAGCAGATGTTTCCCTGTGCTTTCTGCTGTTTCTACCATAGGCCGATATTGGGCTGAAAACGCCTGTTTTGAAACTCTGCACAGAAAGGGTTTGCAGACTGCTGAATCCACACACGGGTTTAACTCTGGAAGTTGAGTGCACACATTGACAACCGTTCTGTTAGATAGCTGCTTTTTGGATTTAGAAGCAGATATTTCCCTGTGCTTTCTGCTGTTTCTTCCGTAGGCCGGTATTGGGCTGAAAACGCCTGTTTTGAAACTCTGCACAGAAAGGGTTTGCAGACTGCTGAATCCACACACGGGTTTAACTCTGGAAGTTGAGTGCACACATTGACAACCGTTCTGTTAGATAGCTGCGTTTTGGATTTAGAAGCAGATATTTCCCTGTGCTTTCTGCTGTTTCTTCCATAGGCCGGTATTGGGCTGAAAACGCCTGTTTTGAAACTCTGCACAGAAAGGGTTTGCAGACTGCTGAATCCACACACGGGTTTAACTCTGGAAGTTGAGTGCACACATTGACAACCGTTCTGTTAGATAGCTGCGTTTTGGATTTAGAAGCAGATGTTTCCCTGTGCTTTCTGCTGTTTCTTCCATAGGCCGGTATTGGGCTGAAAACGCCTGTTTTGAAACTCTGCACAGAAAGGGTTTGCAGACTGCTGAATCCACACACGGGTTTAACTCTGGAAGTTGAGTGCACACATTGACAACCGTTCTGTTAGATAGCTGCGTTTTGGATTTAGAAGCAGATGTTTCCCTGTGCTTTCTGCTGTTTCTTCCATAGGCCGGTATTGGGCTGAAAACGCCTGTTTTGAAACTCTGCACAGAAAGGGTTTGCAGACTGCTGAATCCACACACGGGTTTAACTCTGGAAGTTGAGTGCACACAATGACAACGGTTCTGTTAGATAGCTGCGTTTTGGATTTAGAAGCAGATATTTCCCTGTGCTTTCTGCTGTTTCTTCCATAGGCCGGTATTGGGCTGAAAACGCCTGTTTTGAAACTCTGCACAGAAAGGGTTTGCAGATTGCTGAATCCACACACGGGTTTAACTCTGGAATTTGAGTGCACACATTGACAACCGTTCTGTTAGATAGCTGCGTTTTGGATTTAGAAGCAGATATTTCCCTGTGCGTTCTGCTGTTTCTTCCATAGGCCGGTATTGGGAAGAAAACGCCTGTTTTGAAACTCTGCACAGAAAGGGTTTGCAGACTGCTGAATCCACACACGGGTTTAACTCTGGAAGTTGAGTGCACACATTGACAACCGTTCTGTTAGATAGCTGCGTTTTGGATTTAGAAGCAGATATTTCCCTGTGCTTTCTGCTGTTTCTTCCATAGGCTGGTATTGGGCTGAAAACGCCTGTTTTGAAACTCTGCACAGAAAGGGTTTGCAGACTGCTGAATCCACACACTGGTTTAACTCTGGAAGTTGAGTGCACACATTGACAACCGTTCTGTTAGATAGCTGCGTTTTGGATTTAGAAGCAGATATTTCCCTGTGCTTTCTGCTGTTTGTTCCGTAGGCTGGTATTGGGCTGAAAACGCCTGTTTTGAAACTCTGCACAGAAAGGGTTTGCAGACTGCTGAATCCACACACGGGTTTAACTCTGGAAGTTGAGTGCACACATTGACAACCGTTCTGTTAGATAGCTGCTTTTTGGATTTAGATGCAGATATTTCCCTGTGCTTTCTGCTGTTTCTTCCGTAGGCCGGTATTGGGCTGATAACGCCTGTTTTGAAACTCTGCACAGAAAGGGTTTGCAGACTGCTGAATCCACACACGGGTTTAACTCTGGAAGTTGAGTGCACACATTGACAACCGTTCTGTTAGATAGCTGCGTTTTGGATTTAGAAGCAGATGTTTCCCTCTGCGTTCTGCTGTTTCTTCCATAGGCCGGTATTGGGCTGAAAACGCCTGTTTTGAAACTCTGCACAGAAAGGGTTTGCAGACTGCTGAATCCACACACGGGTTTAACTCTGGAAGTTGAGTGCACACATTGACAACCGTTCTGTTAGATATCTGCGTTTTGGATTTAGAAGCAGATGTTTCCCTGTGCTTTCTGCTGTTTCTTCCATAGGCCGGTTTTGGGCTGAAAACGCCTGTTTTGAAACTCTGCACAGAAAGGGTTTGCAGACTGCTGAATCCACACACGGGTTTAACTCTGCAAGTTGAGTGCACAAATTGACAACAGTTCTGTTAGATAGCTGCGTTTTGGATTTAGAAGCAGATATTTCCCTGTGCTTTCTGCTGTTTCTTCCATAGGCCGGTATTGGGCTGAAAACGCCTGTTTTGAAACTCTGCACAAAAAGGGTTTGCAGACTGCTGAATCCACACACGGGTTTAACTCTGGAAGTTGAGTGCACACATTGACAACCGTTCTGTTAGATAGCTGCTTTTTGGATTTAGAAGCAGATATTTCCCTGTGCTTTCTGCTGTTTCTTCCGTAGGCCGGTATTGGGCTGAAAATGCCTGTTTTGAAACTCTGCACAGAAAGGGTTTGCAGACTGCTGAATCCACACACGGGTTTAACTCTGGAAGTTGAGTGCACACATTGACAACCGTTCTGTTAGATAGCTGCGTTTTGGATTTAGAAGCAGATATTTCCCTGTGCTTTCTGCTGTTTCTTCCATAGGCCGGTATTGGGCTGAAAACGCCTGTTTTGAAACTCTGCACAGAAAGGGTTTGCAGACTGCTGAATCCACACACGGGTTTAACTCTGGAAGTTGAGTGCATACATTGACAACCGTTCTGTTAGATAGCTGCGTTTTGGATTTAGAAGCAGATGTTTCCCTGTGCTTTCTGCTGTTTCTTCCATAGGCCGGTATTGGGCTGAAAACGCCTGTTTTGAAACTCTGCACAGAAAGTGTTTGCAGACTGCTGAATCCACCCACGGGTTTATCTCTGGAAGTTGAGTGCACACATTGACAACAGTTCTGTTAGATAGCTGCGTTTTGGATTTAGAAGCAGATATTTCCCTGTGCTTTCTGCTGTTTCTTCCATAGGCCGGTATAGGGCTGAAAACGCCTGTTTTGAAACTCTGCACAGAAAGGGTTTGCAGACTGCTGAATCCACACACGGGTTTAACTCTGGAAGTTGAGTGCACACATTGACAACCGTTCTGTTAGATAGCTGCGTTTTGGATTTAGAAGCAGATATTTCCCTGTGCGTTCTGCTGTTTCTTCCATAGGCCGGTATTGGGCTGAAAACGCCTGTTTTGAAACTCTGCACAGAAAGGGTTTGCAGACTGCTGAATCCACACACGGGTTTAACTCTGGAAGTTGAGTGCACACATTGACAACCGTTCTGTTAGATAGCTGCTTTTTGGATTTAGAAGCAGATATTTCCCTGTGCTTTCTGCTGTTTCTTCCGTAGGCCGGTATTGGGCTGAAAACGCCTGTTTTGAAACTCTGCAACAAAAGGGTTTGCAGACTGCTGAATCCACACACGGGTTTAACTCTGGAAGTTGAGTGCACACATTGACAACCGTTCTGTTAGATAGCTGCGTTTTGGATTTAGAAGCAGATATTTCCCTGTGCTTTCTGCTGTTTCTTCCGTAGGCTGGTATTGGGCTGAAAACGCCTGTTTTGAAACTCTGCACAGAAAGGGTTTGCAGACTGCTGAATCCACACACGGGTTTAACTCGGGAATTTGAGTGCAGACACTGACAACCGTTCTGTTAGATAGCTGCGTTTTGGATTTAGAAGCAGATATTTCCCTGTGCTTTCTGCTGTTTGTTCCGTAGGCTGGTATTGGGCTGAAAACGCCTGTTTTGAAACTCTGCACAGAAAGGGTTTGCAGACTGCTGAATCCACACACGGGTTTAACTCTGGAAGTTGAGTGCACACATTGACAACCGTTCTGTTAGATAGCTGCGTTTTGGATTTAGAAGCAGATATTTCCCTGTGCGTTCTGCTGTTTCTTCCATAGGCCGGTATTGGGCTGAAAACGCCTGTTTTGAAACTGTGCACAGAAAGGGTTTGCAGACTGCTGAATCCACACACGGGTTTAACTCTGGAAGATGAGTGAACACATTGACAACCGTTCTGTTAGATTGCTGCGTTTTGGATTTAGAAGCAGATATTTCCCCGTACTTTCTGCGGTTTCTTTCATATGCCGGTATTGGGCTGAAAACGCCTGTTTTGAAACTCTGCACAGAAAGGGTTTGCAGACTGCTGAATCCACACACGGGTTTAACTCTGGTAGTTGAGTGCACACATTGACAACCGTTCTGTTAGATAGCTGCGTTTTGGATTTAGAAGCAGATATTTCCCTGTGCGTTCTGCTGTTTCTTCCATAAGCCGGTATTGGGCTGACAACGCCTGTTTTGAAACTCTGCACAGAAAGGGTTTGCAGACTGCTGAATCCACACACGGGTTTAACTCTGGAAGTTGAGTGCACACATTGACAATCGTTCTGTTACATAGCTGCGTTTTGGATTTAGAAGCAGATATTTCCCTGTGCTTTCTGCTGTTTCTTCCATAGGCCGGTATTGGGCTGAAAACGCCTGTTTTGAAACTCTGCACAGAAAGGGGTTGCAGACTGCTGAATCCACACACGGGTTTAACTCTGGAAGTTGAGTGCACAGATTGACAACCGTTCTGTTAGATAGCTGCGTTTTGGATTTAGAAGCAGATATTTCCCTGTGCTTTCTGCTGTTTCTTCCATAGGCCGGTATTGGGCTGAAAACGCCTGTTTTGAAACTCTGCACAGAAAGGGTTTGCAGACTGCTGAATCCACACACGGGTTTAACTCTGGAAGTTGAGTGCACACATTGACAACCGTTCTGTTAGATAGCTGCGTTTTGGATTTAGAAGCAGATATTTCCCTGTGCTTTCTGCTGTTTCTTCCATAGGCCGGTATTGGGCTGAAAACGCCTGTTTTGAAACTCTGCACAGAAAGGGTTTGCAGACTGCTGAATCCACACACGGGTTTAACTCTGGAAGTTGAGTGCACACATTGACAACCGTTCTGTTAGATAGCTGCGTTTTGGATTTAGAAGCAGATGTTTCCCTGTGCTTTCTGCTGTTTCTTCCATAGGCCGGTTTTGGGCTGAAACCGCTTGTTTTGAAACTCTGCACAGAAAGGTTTTGCAGACTGCTGAATCCACACACGGGTTTAACTCTGGATGTTGAGTGCACACATTGACAACCGTTCTGTTAGATAGCTGCGTTTTGGATTTAGAAGCAGATGTTTCCCTGTGCTTTCTGCTGTTTCTACCATAGGCCGATATTGGGCTGAAAACGCCTGTTTTGAAACTCTGCACAGAAAGGGTTTGCAGACTGCTGAATCCACACACGGGTTTAACTCTGGAAGTTGAGTGCACACATTGACAACAGTTCTGTTAGATAGCTGCTTTTTGGATTTAGAAGCAGATATTTCCCTGTGCTTTCTGCTGTTTCTTCCGTAGGCCGGTATTGGGCTGAAAACGCCTGTTTTGAAACTCTGCACAGAAAGGGTTTGCAGACTGCTGAATCCACACACGGGTTTAACTCTGGAAGTTGAGTGCACACATTGACAACCGTTCTGTTAGATAGCTGCGTTTTGGATTTAGAAGCAGATATTTCCCTGTGCTTTCTGCTGTTTCTTCCATAGGCCGGTATTGGGCTGAAAACGCCTGTTTTGAAACTCTGCACAGAAAGGGTTTGCAGACTGCTGAATCCACACACGGGTTTAACTCTGGAAGTTGAGTGCACACATTGACATCCGTTCTGTTAGATAGCTGCGTTTTGGATTTAGAAGCAGATGTTTCCCTGTGCTTTCTGCTGTTTCTTCCATAGGCCGGTATTGGGCTGAAAACGCCTGTTTTGAAACTCTGCACAGAAAGTGTTTGCAGACTGCTGAATCCACACACGGGTTTATCTCTGGAAGTTGAGTGCACACATTGACAACAGTTCTGTTAGATAGCTGCGTTTTGGATTTAGAAGCAGATATTTCCCTGTGCTTTCTGCTGTTTCTTCCATAGGCCGGTATTGGGCTGAAAACGCCTGTTTTGAAACTCTGCACAGAAAGGGTTTGCAGACTGCTGAATCCACACACGGGTTTAACTCTGGAAGTTGAGTGCACACATTGACAACCGTTCTGTTAGATAGCTGCGTTTTGGATTTAGAAGCAGATATTTCCCTGTGCTTTCTGCTGTTTCTTCCATAGGCCGGTATTGGGCTGAAAACGCCTGTTTTGAAACTCTGCACAGAAAGGGTTTGCAGACTGCTGAATCCACACACGGGTTTAACTCTGGAATTTGAGTGCACACATTGACAACCGTTCTGTTAGATAGCTGCGTTTTGGATTTAGAAGCAGATATTTCCCTGTGCGTTCTGCTGTTTCTTCCATAGGCCGGTATTGGGCTGAAAATGCCTGTTTTGAAACTCTGCACAGAAAGGGTTTGCAGACTGCTGAATCCACACACGGGTTTAACTCTGGAAGTTGAGTGCACACATTGACAACCGTTCTGTTAGATAGCTGCGTTTTGGATTTAGAAGCAGATATTTCCCTGTGCTTTCTGCTGTTTCTTCCGTAGGCTGGTATTGGGCTGAAAACGCCTGTTTTGAAACTCTACACAGAAAGGGTTTGCAGACTGCTGAATCCACACACGGGTTTAACTCTGGAAGTTGAGTGCACACATTGACAACCGTTCTGTTAGATAGCTGCGTTTTGGATTTAGAAGCAGATATTTCCCTGTGCTTTCTGCTGTTTGTTCCGTAGGCTGGTATTGGGCTGAAAACGCCTGTTTCGAAACTCTGCACAGAAAGGGTTTGCAGACTGCTGAATCCACACACGGGTTTAACTCTGGAAGTTGAGTGCACACATTGACAACCGTTCTGTTAGATAGCTGCTTTTTGGATTTAGAAGCAGATATTTCCCTGTGCTTTCTGCTGTTTCTTCCGTAGGCCGGTATTGGGCTGATAACGCCTGTTTTGAAACTCTGCACAGAAAGGGTTTGCAGACTGCTGAATCCACACACGGGTTTAACTCTGGAAGTTGAGTGCACACATTGACAACCGTTCTGTTAGATAGCTGCGTTTTGGATTTAGAAGCAGATATTTCCCTGTGCTTTCTGCTGTTTCTTCCATAGGCCGGTATTGGGCTGAAAACGCCTGTTTTGAAACTCTGCACAGAAAGGGTTTGCAGACTGCTAAATCCACACACGGGTTTAACTCTGGAAGTTGAGTGCACACATTGACAACCGTTCTGTTAGATAGCTGCGTTTTGGATTTAGAAGCAGATGTTTCCCTCTGCGTTCTGCTGTTTCTTCCATAGGCCGGTATTGGGCTGAAAACGCCTGTTTTGAAATTCTGCACAGAAAGGGTTTGCAGACTGCTGAATCCACACACGGGTTTAACTCTGGAAGTTGAGTGCACACATTGACAACCGTTCTGTTAGATATCTGCGTTTTGGATTTAGAAGCAGATGTTTCCCTGTGCTTTCTGCTGTTTCTTCCATAGGCCGGTTTTGGGCTGAAAACGCCTGTTTTGAAACTCTGCACAGAAAGGGTTTGCAGACTGCTGAATCCACACACGGGTTTAACTCTGCAAGTTGAGTGCACAAATTGACAACAGTTCTGTTAATTAGCTGCGTTTTGGATTTAGAAGCAGATATTTCCCTGTGCTTTCTGCTGTTTCTTCCATAGGCCGGTATTGGGCTGAAAACGCCTGTTTTGAAACTCTGCACAGAAAGGGTTTGCAGACTGCTGAATCCACACACGGGTTTAACTCTGGAAGTTGAGTGCACACCTTGACAACCGTTCTGTTAGATAGCTGCGTTTTGGATTTAGAAGCAGATATTTCCCTGTGCGTTCTGCTGTTTCTTCCATAGGCCGGTATTGGGCTGAAAACGCCTGTTTTGAAACTCTGCACAGAAAGGGTTTGCAGACTGCTGAATCCACACACGGGTTTAACTCTGGAAGTTGAGTGCACACATTGACAACCGTTCTGTTAGATAGCTGCGTTTTGGATTTAGAAGCAGATATTTCCCTGTGCTTTCTGCTGTTTCTTCCGTAGGCCGGTATTGGGCTGAAAACGCCTGTTTTGAAACTCTGCACAGAAAGGGTTTGCAGACTGCTGAATCCACACACGGGTTTAACTCTGGAAGTTGAGTGCACACATTGACAACCGTTCTGTTAGATAGCTGCGTTTTGGATTTAGAAGCAGATATTTCCCTGTGCTTTCTGCTGTTTCTTCCGTAGGCTGGTATTGGGCTGAAAACGCCTGTTTTGAAACTCTGCACAGAAAGGGTTTGCAGACTGCTGAATCCACACACGGGTTTAACTCGGGAATTTGAGTGCACACATTGACAACCGTTCTGTTAGATAGCTGCGTTTTGGATTTAGAAGCAGATATTTCCCTGTGCTTTCTGCTGTTTGTTCCGTAGGCTGGTATTGGGCTGAAAACGCCTGTTTTGAAACTCTGCACAGAAAGGGTTTGCAGACTGCTGAATCCACACACGGGTTTAACTCTGGAAGTTGAGTGCACACATTGACAACCGTTCTGTTAGATAGCTGCTTTTTGGATTTAGAAGCAGATATTTCCCTGTGCTTTCTGCTGTTTCTTCCGTAGGCCGGTATTGGGCTGATAACGCCTGTTTTGAAACTCTGCACAGAAAGGGTTTGCAGACTGCTGAATCCACACACGGGTTTAACTCTGGAAGTTGAGTGCACACATTGACAACCGTTCTGTTAGATAGCTGCGTTTTGGATTTAGAAGCAGATATTTCCCTGTGCTTTCTGCTGTTTCTTCCATAGGCCGGTATTGGGCTGAAAACGCCTGTTTTGAAACTCTGCACAGAAAGGGTTTGCAGACTGCTAAATCCACACACGGGTTTAACTCTGGAAGTTGAGTGCACACATTGACAACCGTTCTGTTAGATAGCTGCGTTTTGGATTTAGAAGCAGATGTTTCCCTCTGCGTTCTGCTGTTTCTTCCATAGGCCGGTATTGGGCTGAAAACGCCTGTTTTGAAATTCTGCACAGAAAGGGTTTGCAGACTGCTGAATCCACACACGGGTTTAACTCTGGAAGTTGAGTGCACACATTGACAACCGTTCTGTTAGATATCTGCGTTTTGGATTTAGAAGCAGATGTTTCCCTGTGCTTTCTGCTGTTTCTTCCATAGGCCGGTTTTGGGCTGAAAACGCCTGTTTTGAAACTCTGCACAGAAAGGGTTTGCAGACTGCTGAATCCACACACGGGTTTAACTCTGCAAGTTGAGTGCACAAATTGACAACAGTTCTGTTAATTAGCTGCGTTTTGGATTTAGAAGCAGATATTTCCCTGTGCTTTCTGCTGTTTCTTCCATAGGCCGGTATTGGGCTGAAAACGCCTGTTTTGAAACTCTGCACAAAAAGGGTTTGCAGACTGCTGAATCCACACACGGGTTTAACTCTGGAAGTTGAGTGCACACATTGACAACCGTTCTGTTAGATAGCTGCTTTTTGGATTTAGAAGCAGATATTTCCCTGTGCTTTCTGCTGTTTCTTCCGTAGGCCGGTATTGGGCTGAAAATGCCTGTTTTGAAACTCTGCACAGAAAGGGTTTGCAGACTGCTGAATCCACACACGGGTTTAACTCTGGAAGTTGAGTGCACACATTGACAACCGTTCTGTTAGATAGCTGCGTTTTGGATTTAGAAGCAGATATTTCCCTGTGCTTTCTGCTGTTTCTTCCATAGGCCGGTATTGGGCTGAAAACGCCTGTTTTGAAACTCTGCACAGAAAGGGTTTGCAGACTGCTGAGTCCACACACGGGTTTAACTCTGGAAGTTGAGTGCATACATTAACAACCGTTCTGTTAGAGAGCTGCGTTTTGGATTTAGAAGCAGATGTTTCCCTGTGCTTTCTGCTGTTTCTTCCATAGGCCGGTATTGGGCTGAAAACGCCTGTTTTGAAACTCTGCACAGAAAGTGTTTGCAGACTGCTGAATCCACCCACGGGTTTATCTCTGGAAGTTGAGTGCACACATTGACAACAGTTCTGTTAGATAGCTGCGTTTTGGATTTAGAAGCAGATATTTCCCTGTGCTTTCTGCTGTTTGTTCCGTAGGCTGGTATTGGGCTGAAAACGCCTGTTTTGAAACTCTGCACAGAAAGGGTTTGCAGACTGCTGAATCCACACACGGGTTTAACTCTGGAAGTTGAGTGCACACATTGACAACCGTTCTGTTAGATAGCTGCTTTTTGGATTTAGAAGCAGATATTTCCCTGTGCTTTCTGCTGTTTCTTCCGTAGGCCGGTATTGGGCTGATAACGCCTGTTTTGAAACTCTGCACAGAAAGGGTTTGCAGACTGCTGAATCCACACACGGGTTTAACTCTGGAAGTTGAGTGCACACATTGACAACCGTTCTGTTAGATAGCTGCGTTTTGGATTTAGAAGCAGATATTTCCCTGTGCTTTCTGCTGTTTCTTCCATAGGCCGGTATTGGGCTGAAAACGCCTGTTTTGAAACTCTGCACAGAAAGGGTTTGCAGACTGCTAAATCCACACACGGGTTTAACTCTGGAAGTTGAGTGCACACATTGACAACCGTTCTGTTAGATAGCTGCGTTTTGGATTTAGAAGCAGATGTTTCCCTCTGCGTTCTGCTGTTTCTTCCATAGGCCGGTATTGGGCTGAAAACGCCTGTTTTGAAATTCTGCACAGAAAGGGTTTGCAGACTGCTGAATCCACACACGGGTTTAACTCTGGAAGTTGAGTGCACACATTGACAGCCGTTCTGTTAGATATCTGCGTTTTGGATTTAGAAGCAGATGTTTCCCTGTGCTTTCTGCTGTTTCTTCCATAGGCCGGTTTTGGGCTGAAAACGCCTGTTTTGAAACTCTGCACAGAAAGGGTTTGCAGACTGCTGAATCCACACACGGGTTTAACTCTGCAAGTTGAGTGCACAAATTGACAACAGTTCTGTTAATTAGCTGCGTTTTGGATTTAGAAGCAGATATTTCCCTGTGCTTTCTGCTGTTTCTTCCATAGGCCGGTATTGGGCTGAAAACGCCTGTTTTGAAACTCTGCACAGAAAGGGTTTGCAGACTGCTGAATCCACACACGGGTTTAACTCTGGAAGTTGAGTGCACACCTTGACAACCGTTCTGTTAGATAGCTGCGTTTTGGATTTAGAAGCAGATATTTCCCTGTGCGTTCTGCTGTTTCTTCCATAGGCCGGTATTGGGCTGAAAACGCCTGTTTTGAAACTCTGCACAGAAAGGGTTTGCAGACTGCTGAATCCACACACGGGTTTAACTCTGGAAGTTGAGTGCACACATTGACAACCGTTCTGTTAGATAGCTGCGTTTTGGATTTAGAAGCAGATATTTCCCTGTGCTTTCTGCTGTTTCTTCCGTAGGCCGGTATTGGGCTGAAAACGCCTGTTTTGAAACTCTGCACAGAAAGGGTTTGCAGACTGCTGAATCCACACACGGGTTTAACTCTGGAAGTTGAGTGCACACATTGACAACCGTTCTGTTAGATAGCTGCGTTTTGGATTTAGAAGCAGATATTTCCCTGTGCTTTCTGCTGTTTCTTCCGTAGGCAGGTATTGGGCTGAAAACGCCTGTTTTGAAACTCTGCACAGAAAGGGTTTGCAGACTGCTGAATCCACACACGGGTTTAACTCGGGAATTTGAGTGCACACATTGACAACCGTTCTGTTAGATAGCTGCGTTTTGGATTTAGAAGCAGATATTTCCCTGTGCTTTCTGCTGTTTGTTCCGTAGGCTGGTATTGGGCTGAAAACGCCTGTTTTGAAACTCTGCACAGAAAGGGTTTGCAGACTGCTGAATCCACACACGGGTTTAACTCTGGAAGTTGAGTGCACACATTGACAACCGTTCTGTTAGATAGCTGCGTTTTGGATTTAGAAGCAGATATTTCCCTGTGCTTTCTGCTGTTTCTTCCGTAGGCAGGTATTGGGCTGAAAACGCCTGTTTTGAAATTCTGCACAGAAAGGGTTTGCAGACTGCTGAATCCACACACGGGTTTAACTCTGGAAGTTGAGTGCACACATTGACAACCGTTCTGTTAGATATCTGCGTTTTGGATTTAGAAGCAGATGTTTCCCTGTGCTTTCTGCTGTTTCTTCCATAGGCCGGTTTTGGGCTGAAAACGCCTGTTTTGAAACTCTGCACAGAAAGGGTTTGCAGACTGCTGAATCCACACACGGGTTTAACTCTGCAAGTTGAGTGCACAAATTGACAACAGTTCTGTTAATTAGCTGCGTTTTGGATTTAGAAGCAGATATTTCCCTGTGCTTTCTGCTGTTTCTTCCATAGGCCGGTATTGTGCTGAAAACGCCTGTTTTGAAACTCTGCACAGAAAGGGTTTGCAGACTGCTGAATCCACACACGGGTTTAACTCTGGAAGTTGAGTGCACACATTGACAACCGTTCTGTTAGATAGCTGCGTTTTGGATTTAGAAGCAGATATTTCCCTGTGCTTTCTGCTGTTTCTTCCGTAGGCCGGTATTGGGCTGAAAACGCCTGTTTTGAAACTCTGCACAGAAAGGGTTTGCAGACTGCTGAATCCACACACGGGTTTAACTCTGGAAGTTGAGTGCACACATTGACAACCGTTCTGTTAGATAGCTGCTTTTTGGATTTAGAAGCAGATATTTCCCTGTGCTTTCTGCTGTTTCTTCCGTAGGCTGGTATTGGGCTGAAAACGCCTGTTTTGAAACTCTGCACAGAAAGGGTTTGCAGACTGCTGAATCCACACACGGGTTTAACTCTGGAAGTTGAGTGCACACATTGACAACCGTTCTGTTAGATAGCTGCTTTTTGGATTTAGAAGCAGATATTTCCCTGTGCTTTCTGCTGTTTCTTCCGTAGGCTGGTATTGGGCTTAAAACGCCTGTTTTGAAACTCTGCACAGAAAGGGTTTGCAGACTGCTGAATCCACACACGGGTTTAACTCGGGAATTTGAGTGCACACACTGACAACCGTTCTGTTAGATAGCTGCGTTTTGGATTTAGAAGCAGATATTTCCCTGTGCTTTCTGCTGTTTGTTCCGTAGGCTGGTATTGGGCTGAAAACGCCTGTTTTGAAACTCTGCACAGAAAGGGTTTGCAGACTGCTGAATCCACACACGGGTTTAACTCTGGAAGTTGAGTGCACACATTGACAACCGTTCTGTTAGATAGCTGCTTTTTGGATTTAGAAGCAGATATTTCCCTGTGCTTTCTGCTGTTTCTTCCGTAGGCCGGTATTGGGCTGATAACGCCTGTTTTGAAACTCTGCACAGAAAGGGTTTGCAGACTGCTGAATCCACACACGGGTTTAACTCTGGAAGTTGAGTGCACACATTGACAACCGTTCTGTTAGATAGCTGCGTTTTGGATTTAGAAGCAGATATTTCCCTGTGCGTTCTGCTGTTTCTTCCATAGGCCGGTATTGGGCTGAAAACGCCTGTTTTGAAATTCTGCACAGAAAGGGTTTGCAGACTGCTGAATCCACACACGGGTTTAACTCTGGAAGTTGAGTGCACACATTGACAACCGTTCTGTTAGATATCTGCGTTTTGGATTTAGAAGCAGATGTTTCCCTGTGCTTTCTGCTGTTTCTTCCATAGGCCGGTTTTGGGCTGAAAACGCCTGTTTTGAAACTCTGCACAGAAAGGGTTTGCAGACTGCTGAATCCACACACGGGTTTAACTCTGCAAGTTGAGTGCACAAATTGACAACAGTTCTGTTAATTAGCTGCGTTTTGGATTTAGAAGCAGATATTTCCCTGTGCTTTCTGCTGTTTCTTCCATAGGCCGGTATTGGGCTGAAAACGCCTGTTTTGAAACTCTGCACAAAAAGGGTTTGCAGACTGCTGAATCCACACACGGGTTTAACTCTGGAAGTTGAGTGCACACATTGACAACCGTTCTGTTAGATAGCTGCTTTTTGGATTTAGAAGCAGATATTTCCCTGTGCTTTCTGCTGTTTCTTCCGTAGGCCGGTATTGGGCTGAAAATGCCTGTTTTGAAACTCTGCACAGAAAGGGTTTGCAGACTGCTGAATCCACACACGGGTTTAACTCTGGAAGTTGAGTGCACACATTGACAACCGTTCTGTTAGATAGCTGCGTTTTGGATTTAGAAGCAGATATTTCCCTGTGCTTTCTGCTGTTTCTTCCATAGGCCGGTATTGGGCTGAAAACGCCTGTTTTGAAACTCTGCACAGAAAGGGTTTGCAGACTGCTGAGTCCACACACGGGTTTAACTCTGGAAGTTGAGTGCATACATTAACAACCGTTCTGTTAGATAGCTGCGTTTTGGATTTAGAAGCAGATGTTTCCCTGTGCTTTCTGCTGTTTCTTCCATAGGCCGGTATTGGGCTGAAAACGCCTGTTTTGAAACTCTGCACAGAAAGTGTTTGCAGACTGCTGAATCCACACACGGGTTTAACTCTGGAAGTTGAGTGCACACATTGACAACAGTTCTGTTAGATAGCTGCGTTTTGGATTTAGAAGCAGATATTTCCCTGTGCTTTCTGCTGTTTCTTCCATAGGCCGGTATTGGGCTGAAAACGCCTGTTTTGAAACTCTGCACAGAAAGGGTTTGCAGACTGCTGAATCCACACACGGGTTTAACTCTGGAAGTTGAGTGCACACATTGACAACCGTTCTGTTAGATAGCTGCGTTTTGGATTTAGAAGCAGATATTTCCCTGTGCGTTCTGCTGTTTCTTCCATAGGCCGGTATTGGGCTGAAAACGCCTGTTTTGAAACTCTGCACAGAAAGGGTTTGCAGACTGCTGAATCCACACACGGGTTTAACTCTGGAAGTTGAGTGCACACATTGACAACCGTTCTGTTAGATAGCTGCGTTTTGGATTTAGAAGCAGATATTTCCCTGTGCTTTCTGCTGTTTCTTCCGTAGGCCGGTATTGGGCTGAAAACGCCTGTTTTGAAACTCTGCACAGAAAGGGTTTGCAGACTGCTGAATCCACACACGGGTTTAACTCTGGAAGTTGAGTGCACACATTGACAACCGTTCTGTTAGATAGCTGCTTTTTGGATTTAGAAGCAGATATTTCCCTGTGCTTTCTGCTATTTCTTCCGTAGGCTGGTATTGGGCTGAAAACGCCTGTTTTGAAACTCTGCACAGAAAGGGTTTGCAGACTGCTGAATCCACACACGGGTTTAACTCGGGAATTTGAGTGCACACACTGACAACCGTTCTGTTAGATAGCTGCGTTTTGGATTTAGAAGCAGATATTTCCCTGTGCTTTCTGCTGTTTGTTCCGTAGGCTGGTATTGGGCTGAAAACGCCTGTTTTGAAACTCTGCACAGAAAGGGTTTGCAGACTGCTGAATCCACACACGGGTTTAACTCTGGAAGTTGAGTGCACACATTGACAACCGTTCTGTTAGATAGCTGCGTTTTGGATTTAGAAGCAGATATTTCCCTGTGCGTTCTGCTGTTTCTTCCATAGGCCGGTATTGGGCTGAAAACGCATGTTTTGAAACTGTGCACAGAAAGGGTTTGCAGACTGCTGAATCCACACACGGGTTTAACTCTGGAAGATGAGTGAACACATTGACAACCGTTCTGTTAGATTGCTGCGTTTTGGATTTAGAAGCAGATATTTCCCCGTACTTTCTGCGGTTTCTTCCATATGCCGGTATTGGGCTGAAAACGCCTGTTTTGAAACTCTGCACAGAAAGGGTTTGCAGACTGCTGAATCCACACACGGGTTTAACTCTGGTAGTTGAGTGCACACATTGACAACCGTTCTGTTAGATAGCTGCGTTTTGGATTTAGAAGCAGATATTTCCCTGTGCGTTCTGCTGTTTCTTCCATAAGCCGGTATTGGGCTGACAACGCCTGTTTTGAAACTCTGCACAGAAAGGGTTTGCAGACTGCTGAATCCACACACGGGTTTAACTCTGGAAGTTGAGTGCACACATTGACAATCGTTCTGTTACATAGCTGCGTTTTGGATTTAGAAGCAGATATTTCCCTGTGCTTTCTGCTGTTTCTTCCATAGGCCGGTATTGGGCTGAAAACGCCTGTTTTGAAACTCTGCACAGAAAGGGTTTGCAGACTGCTGAATCCACACACGGGTTTAACTCTGGAAGTTGAGTGCACAGATTGACAACCGTTCTGTTAGATAGCTGCGTTTTGGATTTAGAAGCAGATATTTCCCTGTGCTTTCTGCTGTTTCTTCCATAGGCCGGTATTGGGCTGAAAACGCCTGTTTTGAAACTCTGCCTAGAAAGGGTTTGCAGACTGCTGAATCCACACACGGGTTTAACTCTGGAAGTTGAGTGCACACATTGACAACCGTTCTGTTAGATAGCTGCGTTTTGGATTTAGAAGCAGATATTTCCCTGTGCTTTCTGCTGTTTCTTCCATAGGCCGGTATTGGGCTGAAAACGCCTGTTTTGAAACTCTGCACAGAAAGGGTTTGCAGACTGCTGAATCCACACACGGGTTTAACTCTGGAAGTTGAGTGCACACATTGACAACCGTTCTGTTAGATAGCTGCGTTTTGGATTTAGAAGCAGATATTTCCCTGTGCGTTCTGCTGTTTCTTCCATAGGCCGGTATTGTGCTGAAAACGCCTGTTTTGAAACTCTGCACAGAAAGGGTTTGCAGACTGCTGAATCCACACACGGGTTTAACTCTGGAAGTTGAGTGCACACATTGACAACCGTTCTGTTAGATAGCTGCGTTTTGGATTTAGAAGCAGATATTTCCCTGTGCTTTCTGCTGTTTCTTCCGTAGGCCGGTATTGGGCTGAAAACGCCTGTTTTGAAACTCTGCACAGAAAGGGTTTGCAGACTGCTGAATCCACACACGGGTTTAACTCTGGAAGTTGAGTGCACACATTGACAACCGTTCTGTTAGATAGCTGCTTTTTGGATTTAGAAGCAGATATTTCCCTGTGCTTTCTGCTGTTTCTTCCGTAGGCTGGTATTGGGCTGAAAACGCCTGTTTTGAAACTCTGCACAGAAAGGGTTTGCAGACTGCTGAATCCACACACGGGTTTAACTCTGGAAGTTGAGTGCACACATTGACAACCGTTCTGTTAGATAGCTGCTTTTTGGATTTAGAAGCAGATATTTCCCTGTGCTTTCTGCTGTTTCTTCCGTAGGCTGGTATTGGGCTGAAAACGCCTGTTTTGAAACTCTGCACAGAAAGGGTTTGCAGACTGCTGAATCCACACACGGGTTTAACTCGGGAATTTGAGTGCACACACTGACAACCGTTCTGTTAGATAGCTGCGTTTTGGATTTAGAAGCAGATATTTCCCTGTGCTTTCTGCTGTTTGTTCCGTAGGCTGGTATTGGGCTGAAAACGCCTGTTTTGAAACTCTGCACAGAAAGGGTTTGCAGACTGCTGAATCCACACACGGGTTTAACTCTGGAAGTTGAGTGCACACATTGACAACCGTTCTGTTAGATAGCTGCTTTTTGGATTTAGAAGCAGATATTTCCCTGTGCTTTCTGCTGTTTCTTCCGTAGGCCGGTATTGGGCTGATAACGCCTGTTTTGAAACTCTGCACAGAAAGGGTTTGCAGACTGCTGAATCCACACACGGGTTTAACTCTGGAAGTTGAGTGCACACATTGACAACCGTTCTGTTAGATAGCTGCGTTTTGGATTTAGAAGCAGATATTTTCCTGTGCTTTCTGCTGTTTCTTCCATAGGCCGGTATTGGGCTGAAAACGCCTGTTTTGAAACTCTGCACAGAAAGGGTTTGCAGACTGCTGAATCCACACACGGGTTTAACTCTGGAAGTTGAGTGCACACATTGACAACCGTTCTGTTAGATAGCTGCGTTTTGGATTTAGAAGCAGATATTTCCCTGTGCGTTCTGCTGTTTCTTCCATAGGCCGGTATTGGGCTGAAAACGCCTGTTTTGAAATTCTGCACAGAAAGGGTTTGCAGACTGCTGAATCCACACACGGGTTTAACTCTGGAAGTTGAGTGCACACATTGACAACCGTTCTGTTAGATATCTGCGTTTTGGATTTAGAAGCAGATGTTTCCCTGTGCTTTCTGCTGTTTCTTCCATAGGCCGGTTTTGGGCTGAAAACGCCTGTTTTGAAACTCTGCACAGAAAGGGTTTGCAGACTGCTGAATCCACACACGGGTTTAACTCTGCAAGTTGAGTGCACAAATTGACAACAGTTCTGTTAATTAGCTGCGTTTTGGATTTAGAAGCAGATATTTCCCTGTGCTTTCTGCTGTTTCTTCCATAGGCCGGTATTGGGCTGAAAACGCCTGTTTTGAAACTCTGCACAAAAAGGGTTTGCAGACTGCTGAATCCACACACGGGTTTAACTCTGGAAGTTGAGTGCACACATTGACAACCGTTCTGTTAGATAGCTGCTTTTTGGATTTAGAAGCAGATATTTCCCTGTGCTTTCTGCTGTTTCTTCCGTAGGCCGGTATTGGGCTGAAAATGCCTGTTTTGAAACTCTGCACAGAAAGGGTTTGCAGACTGCTGAATCCACACACGGGTTTAACTCTGGAAGTTGAGTGCACACATTGACAACCGTTCTGTTAGATAGCTGCGTTTTGGATTTAGAAGCAGATATTTCCCTGTGCTTTCTGCTGTTTCTTCCATAGGCCGGTATTGGGCTGAAAACGCCTGTTTTGAAACTCTGCACAGAAAGGGTTTGCAGACTGCTGAGTCCACACACGGGTTTAACTCTGGAAGTTGAGTGCATACATTAACAACCGTTCTGTTAGATAGCTGCGTTTTGGATTTAGAAGCAGATGTTTCCCTGTGCTTTCTGCTGTTTCTTCCATAGGCCGGTATTGGGCTGAAAACGCCTGTTTTGAAACTCTGCACAGAAAGGGTTTGCAGACTGCTGAATCCACACACGGGTTTATCTCTGGAAGTTGAGTGCACACATTGACAACAGTTCTGTTAGATAGCTGCGTTTTGGATTTAGAAGCAGATATTTCCCTGTGCTTTCTGCTGTTTCTTCCATAGGCCGGTATTGGGCTGAAAACGCCTGTTTTGAAACTCTGCACAGAAAGGGTTTGCAGACTGCTGAATCCACACACGGGTTTAACTCTGGAAGTTGAGTGCACACATTGACAACCGTTCTGTTAGATAGCTGCGTTTTGGATTTAGAAGCAGATATTTCCCTGTGCGTTCTGCTGTTTCTTCCATAGGCCGGTATTGGGCTGAAAACGCCTGTTTTGAAACTCTGCACAGAAAGGGTTTGCAGACTGCTGAATCCACACACGGGTTTAACTCTGGAAGTTGAGTGCACACATTGACAACCGTTCTGTTAGATAGCTGCGTTTTGGATATAGAAGCAGATATTTCCCTGTGCTTTCTGCTGTTTCTTCCGTAGGCCGGTATTGGGCTGAAAACGCCTGTTTTGAAACTCTGCACAGAAAGGGTTTGCAGACTGCTGAATCCACACACGGGTTTAACTCTGGAAGTTGAGTGCACACATTGACAACCGTTCTGTTAGATAGCTGCTTTTTGGATTTAGAAGCAGATATTTCCCTGTGCTTTCTGCTGTTTCTTCCGTAGGCTGGTATTGGGCTGAAAACGCCTGTTTTGAAACTCTGCACAGAAAGGGTTTGCAGACTGCTGAATCCACACACGGGTTTAACTCGGGAATTTGAGTGCACACACTGACAACCGTTCTGTTAGATAGCTGCGTTTTGGATTTAGAAGCAGATATTTCCCTGTGCTTTCTGCTGTTTGTTCCGTAGGCTGGTATTGGGCTGAAAACGCCTGTTTTGAAACTCTGCACAGAAAGGGTTTGCAGACTGCTGAATCCACACACGGGTTTAACTCTGGAAGTTGAGTGCACACATTGACAACCGTTCTGTTAGATAGCTGCGTTTTGGATTTAGAAGCAGATATTTCCCTGTGCGTTCTGCTGTTTCTTCCATAGGCCGGTATTGGGCTGAAAACGCATGTTTTGAAACTGTGCACAGAAAGGGTTTGCAGACTGCTGAATCCACACACGGGTTTAACTCTGGAAGATGAGTGAACACATTGACAACCGTTCTGTTAGATTGCTGCGTTTTGGATTTAGAAGCAGATATTTCCCCGTACTTTCTGCGGTTTCTTCCATATGCCGGTATTGGGCTGAAAACGCCTGTTTTGAAACTCTGCACAGAAAGGGTTTGCAGACTGCTGAATCCACACACGGGTTTAACTCTGGTAGTTGAGTGCACACATTGACAACCGTTCTGTTAGATAGCTGCGTTTTGGATTTAGAAGCAGATATTTCCCTGTGCGTTCTGCTGTTTCTTCCATAAGCCGGTATTGGGCTGACAACGCCTGTTTTGAAACTCTGCACAGAAAGGGTTTGCAGACTGCTGAATCCACACACGGGTTTAACTCTGGAAGTTGAGTGCACACATTGACAATCGTTCTGTTACATAGCTGCGTTTTGGATTTAGAAGCAGATATTTCCCTGTGCTTTCTGCTGTTTCTTCCATAGGCCGGTATTGGGCTGAAAACGCCTGTTTTGAAACTCTGCACAGAAAGGGTTTGCAGACTGCTGAATCCACACACGGGTTTAACTCTGGAAGTTGAGTGCACAGATTGACAACCGTTCTGTTAGATAGCTGCGTTTTGGATTTAGAAGCAGATATTTCCCTGTGCTTTCTGCTGTTTCTTCCATAGGCCGGTATTGGGCTGAAAACGCCTGTTTTGAAACTCTGCACAGAAAGGGTTTGCAGACTGCTGAATCCACACACGGGTTTAACTCTGGAAGTTGAGTGCACACATTGACAACCGTTCTGTTAGATAGCTGCGTTTTGGATTTAGAAGCAGATATTTCCCTGTGCTTTCTGCTGTTTCTTCCATAGGCCGGTATTGGGCTGAAAACGCCTGTTTTGAAACTCTGCACAGAAAGGGTTTGCAGACTGCTGAATCCACACACGGGTTTAACTCTGGAAGTTGAGTGCACACATTGACAACCGTTCTGTTAGATAGCTGCGTTTTGGATTTAGAAGCAGATATTTCCCTGTGCGTTCTGCTGTTTCTTCCATAGGCCGGTATTGTGCTGAAAACGCCTGTTTTGAAACTCTGCACAGAAAGGGTTTGCAGACTGCTGAATCCACACACGGGTTTAACTCTGGAAGTTGAGTGCACACATTGACAACCGTTCTGTTAGATAGCTGCGTTTTGGATTTAGAAGCAGATATTTCCCTGTGCTTTCTGCTGTTTCTTCCGTAGGCCGGTATTGGGCTGAAAACGCCTGTTTTGAAACTCTGCACAGAAAGGGTTTGCAGACTGCTGAATCCACACACGGGTTTAACTCTGGAAGTTGAGTGCACACATTGACAACCGTTCTGTTAGATAGCTGCTTTTTGGATTTAGAAGCAGATATTTCCCTGTGCTTTCTGCTGTTTCTTCCGTAGGCTGGTATTGGGCTGAAAACGCCTGTTTTGAAACTCTGCACAGAAAGGGTTTGCAGACTGCTGAATCCACACACGGGTTTAACTCTGGAAGTTGAGTGCACACATTGACAACCGTTCTGTTAGATAGCTGCTTTTTGGATTTAGAAGCAGATATTTCCCTGTGCTTTCTGCTGTTTCTTCCGTAGGCTGGTATTGGGCTGAAAACGCCTGTTTTGAAACTCTGCACAGAAAGGGTTTGCAGACTGCTGAATCCACACACGGGTTTAACTCGGGAATTTGAGTGCACACACTGACAACCGTTCTGTTAGATAGCTGCGTTTTGGATTTAGAAGCAGATATTTCCCTGTGCTTTCTGCTGTTTGTTCCGTAGGCTGGTATTGGGCTGAAAACGCCTGTTTTGAAACTCTGCACAGAAAGGGTTTGCAGACTGCTGAATCCACACACGGGTTTAACTCTGGAAGTTGAGTGCACACATTGACAACCGTTCTGTTAGATAGCTGCTTTTTGGATTTAGAAGCAGATATTTCCCTGTGCTTTCTGCTGTTTCTTCCGTAGGCCGGTATTGGGCTGATAACGCCTGTTTTGAAACTCTGCACAGAAAGGGTTTGCAGACTGCTGAATCCACACACGGGTTTAACTCTGGAAGTTGAGTGCACACATTGACAACCGTTCTGTTAGATAGCTGCGTTTTGGATTTAGAAGCAGATATTTTCCTGTGCTTTCTGCTGTTTCTTCCATAGGCCGGTATTGGGCTGAAAACGCCTGTTTTGAAACTCTGCACAGAAAGGGTTTGCAGACTGCTGAATCCACACACGGGTTTAACTCTGGAAGTTGAGTGCACACATTGACAACCGTTCTGTTAGATAGCTGCGTTTTGGATTTAGAAGCAGATATTTCCCTGTGCGTTCTGCTGTTTCTTCCATAGGCCGGTATTGGGCTGAAAACGCCTGTTTTGAAATTCTGCACAGAAAGGGTTTGCAGACTGCTGAATCCACACACGGGTTTAACTCTGGAAGTTGAGTGCACACATTGACAACCGTTCTGTTAGATATCTGCGTTTTGGATTTAGAAGCAGATGTTTCCCTGTGCTTTCTGCTGTTTCTTCCATAGGCCGGTTTTGGGCTGAAAACGCCTGTTTTGAAACTCTGCACAGAAAGGGTTTGCAGACTGCTGAATCCACACACGGGTTTAACTCTGCAAGTTGAGTGCACAAATTGACAACAGTTCTGTTAATTAGCTGCGTTTTGGATTTAGAAGCAGATATTTCCCTGTGCTTTCTGCTGTTTCTTCCATAGGCTGGTATTGGGCTGAAAACGCCTGTTTTGAAACTCTGCACAAAAAGGGTTTGCAGACTGCTGAATCCACACACGGGTTTAACTCTGGAAGTTGAGTGCACACATTGACAACCGTTCTGTTAGATAGCTGCTTTTTGGATTTAGAAGCAGATATTTCCCTGTGCTTTCTGCTGTTTCTTCCGTAGGCCGGTATTGGGCTGAAAATGCCTGTTTTGAAACTCTGCACAGAAAGGGTTTGCAGACTGCTGAATCCACACACGGGTTTAACTCTGGAAGTTGAGTGCACACATTGACAACCGTTCTGTTAGATAGCTGCGTTTTGGATTTAGAAGCAGATATTTCCCTGTGCTTTCTGCTGTTTCTTCCATAGGCCGGTATTGGGCTGAAAACGCCTGTTTTGAAACTCTGCACAGAAAGGGTTTGCAGACTGCTGAGTCCACACACGGGTTTAACTCTGGAAGTTGAGTGCATACATTAACAACCGTTCTGTTAGATAGCTGCGTTTTGGATTTAGAAGCAGATGTTTCCCTGTGCTTTCTGCTGTTTCTTCCATAGGCCGGTATTGGGCTGAAAACGCCTGTTTTGAAACTCTGCACAGAAAGTGTTTGCAGACTGCTGAATCCACCCACGGGTTTATCTCTGGAAGTTGAGTGCACACATTGACAACAGTTCTGTTAGATAGCTGCGTTTTGGATTTAGAAGCAGATATTTCCCTGTGCTTTCTGCTGTTTCTTCCATAGGCCGGTATTGGGCTGAAAACGCCTGTTTTGAAACTCTGCACAGAAAGGGTTTGCAGACTGCTGAATCCACACACGGGTTTAACTCTGGAAGTTGAGTGCACACATTGACAACCGTTCTGTTAGATAGCTGCGTTTTGGATTTAGAAGCAGATATTTCCCTGTGCGTTCTGCTGTTTCTTCCATAGGCCGGTATTGGGCTGAAAACGCCTGTTTTGAAACTCTGCACAGAAAGGGTTTGCAGACTGCTGAATCCACACACGGGTTTAACTCTGGAAGTTGAGTGCACACATTGACAACCGTTCTGTTAGATAGCTGCGTTTTGGATATAGAAGCAGATATTTCCCTGTGCTTTCTGCTGTTTCTTCCGTAGGCCGGTATTGGGCTGAAAACGCCTGTTTTGAAACTCTGCACAGAAAGGGTTTGCAGACTGCTGAATCCACACACGGGTTTAACTCTGGAAGTTGAGTGCACACATTGACAACCGTTCTGTTAGATAGCTGCTTTTTGGATTTAGAAGCAGATATTTCCCTGTGCTTTCTGCTGTTTCTTCCGTAGGCTGGTATTGGGCTGAAAACGCCTGTTTTGAAACTCTGCACAGAAAGGGTTTGCAGACTGCTGAATCCACACACGGGTTTAACTCGGGAATTTGAGTGCACACACTGACAACCGTTCTGTTAGATAGCTGCGTTTTGGATTTAGAAGCAGATATTTCCCTGTGCTTTCTGCTGTTTGTTCCGTAGGCTGGTATTGGGCTGAAAACGCCTGTTTTGAAACTCTGCACAGAAAGGGTTTGCAGACTGCTGAATCCACACACGGGTTTAACTCTGGAAGTTGAGTGCACACATTGACAACCGTTCTGTTAGATAGCTGCGTTTTGGATTTAGAAGCAGATATTTCCCTGTGCGTTCTGCTGTTTCTTCCATAGGCCGGTATTGGGCTGAAAACGCATGTTTTGAAACTGTGCACAGAAAGGGTTTGCAGACTGCTGAATCCACACACGGGTTTAACTCTGGAAGATGAGTGAACACATTGACAACCGTTCTGTTAGATTGCTGCGTTTTGGATTTAGAAGCAGATATTTCCCCGTACTTTCTGCGGTTTCTTCCATATGCCGGTATTGGGCTGAAAACACCTGTTTTGAAACTCTGCACAGAAAGGGTTTGCAGACTGCTGAATCCACACACGGGTTTAACTCTGGTAGTTGAGTGCACACATTGACAACCGTTCTGTTAGATAGCTGCGTTTTGGATTTAGAAGCAGATATTTCCCTGTGCGTTCTGCTGTTTCTTCCATAAGCCGGTATTGGGCTGACAACGCCTGTTTTGAAACTCTGCACAGAAAGGGTTTGCAGACTGCTGAATCCACACACGGGTTTAATTCTGGAAGTTGAGTGCACACATTGACAATCGTTCTGTTACATAGCTGCGTTTTGGATTTAGAAGCAGATATTTCCCTGTGCTTTCTGCTGTTTCTTCCATAGGCCGGTATTGGGCTGAAAACGCCTGTTTTGAAACTCTGCACAGAAAGGGTTTGCAGACTGCTGAATCCACACACGGGTTTAACTCTGGAAGTTGAGTGCACAGATTGACAACCGTTCTGTTAGATAGCTGCGTTTTGGATTTAGAAGCAGATATTTCCCTGTGCTTTCTGCTGTTTCTTCCATAGGCCGGTATTGGGCTGAAAACGCCTGTTTTGAAACTCTGCACAGAAAGGGTTTGCAGACTGCTGAATCCACACACGGGTTTAACTCTGGAAGTTGAGTGCACACATTGACAACCGTTCTGTTAGATAGCTGCGTTTTGGATTTAGAAGCAGATATTTCCCTGTGCTTTCTGCTGTTTCTTCCATAGGCCGGTATTGGGCTGAAAACGCCTGTTTTGAAACTCTGCACAGAAAGGGTTTGCAGACTGCTGAATCCACACACGGGTTTAACTCTGGAATTTGAGTGCACACATTGACAACCGTTCTGTTAGATAGCTGCGTTTTGGATTTAGAAGCAGATATTTCCCTGTGCGTTCTGCTGTTTCTTCCATAGGCCGGTATTGGGCTGAAAACGCCTGTTTTGAAACTCTGCACAGAAAGGGTTTGCAGACTGCTGAATCCACACACGGGTTTAACTCTGGAAGTTGAGTGCACACATTGACAACCGTTCTGTTAGATAGCTGCGTTTTGGATTTAGAAGCAGATATTTCCCTGTGCTTTCTACTGTTTCTTCCGTAGGCTGGTATTGGGCTGAAAACGCCTGTTTTGAAACTCTGCACAGAAAGGGTTTGCAGACTGCTGAATCCACACACGGGTTTAACTCTGGAAGTTGAGTGCACACATTGACAACCGTTCTGTTAGATAGCTGCGTTTTGGATTTAGAAGCAGATATTTCCCTGTGCTTTCTGCTGTTTGTTCCGTAGGCTGGTATTGGGCTGAAAACGCCTGTTTTGAAACTCTGCACAGAAAGGGTTTGCAGACTGCTGAATCCACACACGGGTTTAACTCTGGAAGTTGAGTGCACACATTGACAACCGTTCTGTTAGATAGCTGCTTTTTGGATTTAGAAGCAGATATTTCCCTGTGCTTTCTGCTGTTTCTTCCGTAGGCCGGTATTGGGCTGATAACGCCTGTTTTGAAACTCTGCACAGAAAGGGTTTGCAGACTGCTGAATCCACACACGGGTTTAACTCTGGAAGTTGAGTGCACACATTGATAACCGTTCTGTTAGATAGCTGCGTTTTGGATTTAGAAGCAGATATTTCCCTGTGCTTTCTGCTGTTTCTTCCATAGGCCGGTATTGGGCTGAAAACGCCTGTTTTGAAACTCTGCACGAAAAGGGTTTGCAGACTGCTGAATCCACACACGGGTTTAACTCTGGAAGTTGAGTGCACACATTGACAACCGTTCTGTTAGATAGCTGCGTTTTGGATTTAGAAGCAGATGTTTCCCTCTGCGTTCTGCTGTTTCTTCCATAGGCCGGTATTGGGCTGAAAACGCCTGTTTTGAAACTCTGCACAGAAAGGGTTTGCAGACTGCTGAATCCACACACGGGTTTAACTCTGGAAGTTGAGTGCACACATTGACAACCGTTCTGTTAGATATCTGCGTTTTGGATTTAGAAGCAGATGTTTCCCTGTGCTTTCTGCTGTTTCTTCCATAGGCCGGTTTTGGGCTGAAAACGCCTGTTTTGAAACTCTGCACAGAAAGGGTTTGCAGACTGCTGAATCCACACACGGGTTTAACTCTGCAAATTGAGTGCACAAATTGACAACAGTTCTGTTAGATAGCTGCGTTTTGGATTTAGAAGCAGATATTTCCCTGTGCTTTCTGCTGTTTCTTCCATAGGCCGGTATTGGGCTGAAAACGCCTGTTTTGAAACTCTGCACAAAAAGGGTTTGCAGACTGCTGAATCCACACACGGGTTTAACTCTGGAAGTTGAGTGCACACATTGACAACCGTTCTGTTAGATAGCTGCTTTTTGGATTTAGAAGCAGATATTTCCCTGTGCTTTCTGCTGTTTCTTCCGTAGGCCGGTATTGGGCTGAAAATGCCTGTTTTGAAACTCTGCACAGAAAGGGTTTGCAGACTGCTGAATCCACACACGGGTTTAACTCTGGAAGTTGAGTGCACACATTGACAACCGTTCTGTTAGATAGCTGCGTTTTGGATTTAGAAGCAGATATTTCCCTGTGCTTTCTGCTGTTTCTTCCATAGGCCGGTATTGGGCTGAAAACGCCTGTTTTGAAACTCTGCACAGAAAGGGTTTGCAGACTGCTGAATCCACACACGGGTTTAACTCTGGAAGTTGAGTGCACACATTGACAACCGTTCTG
The DNA here is from genome assembly GCF_030222135.1 of Aotus nancymaae. Taxonomy (NCBI): domain Eukaryota; kingdom Metazoa; phylum Chordata; class Mammalia; order Primates; family Aotidae; genus Aotus; species Aotus nancymaae. The sequence goes on from NW_026988585.1 coordinate 104,412, forward strand.
TTAGATAGCTGCGTTTTGGATTTAGAAGCAGATGTTTCCCTGTGCTTTCTGCTGTTTCTTCCATAGGCCGGTATTGGGCTGAAAACGCCTGTTTTGAAACTCTGCACAGAAAGTGTTTGCAGACTGCTGAATCCACCCACGGGTTTATCTCTGGAAGTTGAGTGCACACATTGACAACAGTTCTGTTAGATAGCTGCGTTTTGGATTTAGAAGCAGATATTTCCCTGTGCTTTCTGCTGTTTCTTCCAGAGGCCGGTATTGGGCTGAAAACGCCTGTTTTGAAACTCTGCACAGAAAGGGTTTGCAGACTGCTGAATCCACACACGGGTTTAACTCTGGAAGTTGAGTGCACACATTGACAACCGTTCTGTTAGATAGCTGCGTTTTGGATTTAGAAGCAGATATTTCCCTGTGCGATCTGCTGTTTCTTCCATAGGCCGGTATTGGGCTGAAAACGCCTGTTTTGAAACTCTGCACAGAAAGGGTTTGCAGACTGCTGAATCCACACACGGGTTTAACTCTGGAAGTTGAGTGCACACATTGACAACCGTTCTGTTAGATAGCTGCGTTTTGGATTTAGAAGCAGATATTTCCCTGTGCTTTCTGCTGTTTCTTCCGTAGGCCGGTATTGGGCTGAAAACGCCTGTTTTGAAACTCTGCACAGAAAGGGTTTGCAGACTGCTGAATCCACACACGGGTTTAACTCTGGAAGTTGAGTGCACACATTGACAACCGTTCTGTTAGATAGCTGCGTTTTGGATTTAGAAGCAGATATTTCCCTGTGCGTTCTGCTGTTTCTACCATAGGCTGGTATTGGGCTGAAAACGCCTGTTTTGAAACTCTGCACAGAAAGGGTTTGCAGACTGCTGAATCCACACACGGGTTTAACTCTGGAATTTGAGTGCACACATTGACAACCGTTCTGTTAGATAGCTGCGTTTTGGATTTAGAAGCAGATATTTCCCTGTGCTTTCTGCTGTTTGTTCCGTAGGCTGGTATTGGGCTGAAAACGCCTGTTTTGAAACTCTGCACAGAAAGGGTTTGCAGACTGCTGAATCCACACACGGGTTTAACTCTGGAAGTTGAGTGCACACATTGACAACCGTTCTGTTAGATAGCTGCGTTTTGGATTTAGAAGCAGATATTTCCCTGTGCGTTCTGCTGTTTCTTCCATAGGCCGGTATTGGGCTGAAAACGCCTGTTTTGAAACTGTGCACAGAAAGGGTTTGCAGACTGCTGAATCCACACACGGGTTTAACTCTGGAAGATGAGTGAACACATTGACAACCGTTCTGTTAGATTGCTGCGTTTTGGATTTAGAAGCAGATATTTCCCCGTACTTTCTGCGGTTTCTTCCATATGCCGGTATTGGGCTGAAAACGCCTGTTTTGAAACTCTGCACAGAAAGGGTTTGCAGACTGCTGAATCCACACACGGATTTAACTCTGGTAGTTGACTGCACACATTGACAACCGTTCTGTTAGATAGCTGCGTTTTGGATTTAGAAGCAGATATTTCCCTGTGCGTTCTGCTGTTTCTTCCATAAGCCGGTATTGGGCTGACAACGCCTGTTTTGAAACTCTGCACAGAAAGGGTTTGCAGACTGCTGAATCCACACACGGGTTTAACTCTGGAAGTTGAGTGCACACATTGACAATCGTTCTGTTACATAGCTGCGTTTTGGATTTAGAAGCAGATATTTCCCTGTGCTTTCTGCTGTTTCTTCCATAGGCCGGTATTGGGCTGAAAACGCCTGTTTTGAAACTCTGCACAGAAAGGGTTTGCAGACTGCTGAATCCACACACGGGTTTAACTCTGGAAGTTGAGTGCACACATTGACAACCGTTCTGTTAGATAGCTGCGTTTTGGATTTAGAAGCAGATATTTCCCTGTGCTTTCTGCTGTTTCTTCCATAGGACGGTATTGGGCTGAAAACGCCTGTTTTGAAACTCTGCACAGAAAGGGTTTGCAGACTGCTGAATCCACACACGGGTTTAACTCTGGAAGTTGAGTGCACACATTGACAACCGTTCTGTTAGATAGCTGCGTTTTGGATTTAGAAGCAGATATTTCCCTGTGCTTTCTGCTGTTTCTTCCATAGGCCGGTATTGGGCTGAAAACGCCTGTTTTGAAACTCTGCACAGAAAGGGTTTGCAGACTGCTGAATCCACACACGGGTTTAACTCTGGAAGTTGAGTGCATACATTGACAACCGTTCTGTTAGATAGCTGCGTTTTGGATTTAGAAGCAGATGTTTCCCTGTGCTTTCTGCTGTTTCTTCCATAGGCCGGTATTGGGCTGAAAACGCCTGTTTTGAAACTCTGCACAGAAAGTGTTTGCAGACTGCTGAATCCACACACGGGTTTATCTCTGGAAGTTGAGTGCACACATTGACAACAGTTCTGTTAGATAGCTGCGTTTTGGATTTAGAAGCAGATATTTCCCTGTGCTTTCTGCTGTTTCTTCCATAGGCCGGTATTGGGCTGAAAACGCCTGTTTTGAAACTCTGCACAGAAAGGGTTTGCAGACTGCTGAATCCACACACGGGTTTAACTCTGGAAGTTGAGTGCACACATTGACAACCGTTCTGTTAGATAGCTGCGTTTTGGATTTAGAAGCAGATATTTCCCTGTGCTTTCTGCTGTTTCTTCCATAGGCCGGTATTGGGCTGAAAACGCCTGTTTTGAAACTCTGCACAGAAAGGGTTTGCAGACTGCTGAATCCACACACGGGTTTAACTCTGGAAGTTGAGTGCACACATTGACAACCGTTCTGTTAGATAGCTGCGTTTTGGATTTAGAAGCAGATATTTCCCTGTGCGTTCTGCTGTTTCTTCCATAGGCCGGTATTGGGCTGAAAACGCCTGTTTTGAAACTCTGCACAGAAAGGGTTTGCAGACTGCTGAATCCACACACGGGTTTAACTCTGGAAGTTGAGTGCACACATTGACAACCGTTCTGTTAGATAGCTGCGTTTTGGATTTAGAAGCAGATATTACCCTGTGCTTTCTGCTGTTTCTTCCGTAGGCTGGTATTGGGCTGAAAACGCCTGTTTTGAAACTCTGCACAGAAAGGGTTTGCAGACTGCTGAATCCACACACGGGTTTAACTCTGGAAGTTGAGTGCACACATTGACAACCGTTCTGTTAGATAGCTGCGTTTTGGATTTAGAAGCAGATATTTCCCTGTGCTTTCTGCTGTTTGTTCCGTAGGCTGGTATTGGGCTGAAAACGCCTGTTTTGAAACTCTGCACAGAAAGGGTTTGCAGACTGCTGAATCCACACACGGGTTTAACTCTGGAAGTTGAGTGCACACATTGACAACCGTTCTGTTAGATAGCTGCTTTTTGGATTTAGAAGCAGATATTTCCCTGTGCTTTCTGCTGTTTCTTCCGTAGGCCGGTATTGGGCTGATAACGCCTGTTTTGAAACTCTGCACAGAAAGGGTTTGCAGACTGCTGAATCCACACACGGGTTTAACTCTGGAAGTTGAGTGCACACATTGACAACCGTTCTGTTAGATAGCTGCGTTTTGGATTTAGAAGCAGATATTTCCCTGTGCTTTCTGCTGTTTCTTCCATAGGCCGGTATTGGGCTGAAAACGCCTGTTTTGAAACTCTGCACAGAAAGGGTTTGCAGACTGTTGAATCCACACACGGGTTTAACTCTGGAAGTTGAGTGCACACATTGACAACCGTTCTGTTAGATAGCTGCGTTTTGGATTTAGAAGCAGATGTTTCCCTCTGCGTTCTGCTGTTTCTTCCATAGGCCGGTATTGGGCTGAAAACGCCTGTTTTGAAACTCTGCACAGAAAGGGTTTGCAGACTGCTGAATCCACACACGGGTTTAACTCTGGAAGTTGAGTGCACACATTGACAACCGTTCTGTTAGATATCTGCGTTTTGGATTTAGAAGCAGATGTTTCCCTGTGCTTTCTGCTGTTTCTTCCATAGGCCGGTTTTGGGCTGAAAACGCCTGTTTTGAAACTCTGCACAGAAAGGGTTTGCAGACTGCTGAATCCACACACGGGTTTAACTCTGCAAGTTGAGTGCACAAATTGACAACAGTTCTGTTAGATAGCTGCGTTTTGGATTTAGAAGCAGATATTTCCCTGTGCTTTCTGCTGTTTATTCCATAGGCCGGTATTGGGCTGAAAACGCCTGTTTTGAAACTCTGCACAAAAAGGGTTTGCAGACTGCTGAATCCACACACGGGTTTAACTCTGGAAGTTGAGTGCACACATTGACAACCGTTCTGTTAGATAGCTGCTTTTTGGATTTAGAAGCAGATATTTCCCTGTGCTTTCTGCTGTTTCTTCCGTAGGCCGGTATTGGGCTGAAAATGCCTGTTTTGAAACTCTGCACAGAAAGGGTTTGCAGACTGCTGAATCCACACACGGGTTTAACTCTGGAAGTTGAGTGCACACATTGACAACCGTTCTGTTAGATAGCTGCGTTTTGGATTTAGAAGCAGATATTTCCCTGTGCTTTCTGCTGTTTCTTCCATAGGCCGGTATTGGGCTGAAAACGCCTGTTTTGAAACTCTGCACAGAAAGGGTTTGCAGACTGCTGAATCCACACACGGGTTTAACTCTGGAAGTTGAGTGCATACATTGACAACCGTTCTGTTAGATAGCTGCGTTTTGGATTTAGAAGCAGATGTTTCCCTGTGCTTTCTGCTGTTTCTTCCATAGGCCGGTATTGGGCTGAAAACGCCTGTTTTGAAACTCTGCACAGAAAGTGTTTGCAGACTGCTGAATCCACCCACGGGTTTATCTCTGGAAGTTGAGTGCACACATTGACAACAGTTCTGTTAGATAGCTGCGTTTTGGATTTAGAAGCAGATATTTCCCTGTGCTTTCTGCTGTTTCTTCCATAGGCCGGTATTGGGCTGAAAACGCCTGTTTTGAAACTCTGCACAGAAAGGGTTTGCAGACTGCTGAATCCACACACGGGTTTAACTCTGGAAGTTGAGTGCACACATTGACAACCGTTCTGTTAGATAGCTGCGTTTTGGATTTAGAAGCAGATATTTCCCTGTGCGTTCTGCTGTTTCTTCCATAGGCCGGTATTGGGCTGAAAACGCCTGTTTTGAAACTCTGCACAGAAAGGGTTTGCAGACTGCTGAATCCACACACGGGTTTAACTCTGGAAGTTGAGTGCACACATTGACAACCGTTCTGTTAGATAGCTGCGTTTTGGATTTAGAAGCAGATATTTCCCTGTGCTTTCTGCTGTTTCTTCCGTAGGCCGGTATTGGGCTGAAAACGCCTGTTTTGAAACTCTGCACAGAAAGGGTTTGCAGACTGCTGAATCCACACACGGGTTTAACTCTGGAAGTTGAGTGCACACATTGACAACCGTTCTGTTAGATAGCTGCGTTTTGGATTTAGAAGCAGATATTTCCCTGTGCTTTGTGCTGTTTCTTCCGTAGGCTGGTATTGGGCTGAAAACGCCTGTTTTGAAACTGTGCACAGAAAGGGTTTGCAGACTGCTGAATCCACACACGGGTTTAACTCTGGAAGTTGAGTGCACACATTGACAACCGTTCTGTTAGATAGCTGCGTTTTGGATTTAGAAGCAGATATTTCCCTGTGCGTTCTGCTGTTTCTTCCATAGGCCGGTATTGGGCTGAAAACGCCTGTTTTGAAACTGTGCACAGAAAGGGTTTGCAGACTGCTGAATCCACACACGGGTTTAACTCTGGAAGATGAGTGAACACATTGACAACCGTTCTGTTAGATTGCTGCGTTTTGGATTTAGAAGCAGATATTTCCCCGTACTTTCTGCGGTTTCTTCCATATGCCGGTATTGGGCTGAAAACGCCTGTTTTGAAACTCTGCACAGAAAGGGTTTGCAGACTGCTGAATCCACACACGGGTTTAACTCTGGTAGTTGAGTGCACACATTGACAACCGTTCTGTTAGATAGCTGCGTTTTGGATTTAGAAGCAGGTATTTCCCTGTGCGTTCTGCTGTTTCTTCCATAAGCCGGTATTGGGCTGACAACGCCTGTTTTGAAACTCTGCACAGAAAGGGTTTGCAGACTGCTGAATCCACACACGGGTTTAACTCTGGAAGTTGAGTGCACACATTGACAATCGTTCTGTTACATAGCTGCGTTTTGGATTTAGAAGCAGATATTTCCCTGTGCTTTCTGCTGTTTCTTCCATAGGCCGGTATTGGGCTGAAAACGCCTGTTTTGAAACTCTGCACAGAAAGGGTTTGCAGACTGCTGAATCCACACACGGGTTTAACTCTGGAAGTTGAGTGCACACATTGACAACCGTTCTGTTAGATAGCTGCGTTTTGGATTTAGAAGCAGATATTTCCCTGTGCTTTCTGCTGTTTCTTCCATAGGCCGGTATTGGGCTGAAAACGCCTGTTTTGAAACTCTGCACAGAAAGGGTTTGCAGACTGCTGAATCCACACACGGGTTTAACTCTGGAAGTTGAGTGCACACATTGACAACCGTTCTGTTAGATAGCTGCGTTTTGGATTTAGAAGCAGATGTTTCCCTGTGCTTTCTGCTGTTTCTTCCATAGGCCGGTTTTGGGCTGAAAACGCCTGTTTTGAAACTCTGCACAGAAAGGGTTTGCAGACTGCTGAATCCACACACGGGTTTAACTCTGGAAGTTGAGTGCACACATTGACAACCGTTCTGTTAGATAGCTGCGTTTTGGATTTAGAAGCAGATGTTTCCCTGTGCTTTCTGCTGTTTCTACCATAGGCCGATATTGGGCTGAAAACGCCTGTTTTGAAACTCTTCACAGAAAGGGTTTGCAGACTGCTGAATCCACACACGGGTTTAACTCTGGAAGTTGAGTGCACACATTGACAACCGTTCTGTTAGATAGCTGCTTTTTGGATTTAGAAGCAGATATTTCCCTGTGCTTTCTGCTGTTTCTTCCGTAGGCCGGTATTGGGCTGAAAACGCCTGTTTTGAAACTCTGCACAGAAAGGGTTTGCAGACTGCTGAATCCACACACGGGTTTAACTCTGGAAGTTGAGTGCACACATTGACAACCGTTCTGTTAGATAGCTGCGTTTTGGATTTAGAAGCAGATATTTCCCTGTGCTTTCTGCTGTTTCTTCCATAGGCCGGTATTGGGCTGAAAACGCCTGTTTTGAAACTCTGCACAGAAAGGGTTTGCAGACTGCTGAATCCACACACGGGTTTAACTCTGGAAGTTGAGTGCATACATTGACAACCGTTCTGTTAGATAGCTGCGTTTTGGATTTAGAAGCAGATGTTTCCCTGTGCTTTCTGCTGTTTCTTCCATAGGCCGGTATTGGGCTGAAAACGCCTGTTTTGAAACTCTGCACAGAAAGTGTTTGCAGACTGCTGAATCCACACACGGGTTTATCTCTGGAAGTTGAGTGCACACATTGACAACAGTTCTGTTAGATAGCTGCGTTTTGGATTTAGAAGCAGATATTTCCCTGTGCTTTCTGCTGTTTCTTCCATAGGCCGGTATTGGGCTGAAAACGCCTGTTTTGAAACTCTGCACAGAAAGGGTTTGCAGACTGCTGAATCCACACACGGGTTTAACTCTGGAAGTTGAGTGCACACATTGACAACCGTTCTGTTAGATAGCTGCGTTTTGGATTTAGAAGCAGATATTTCCCTGTGCTTTCTGCTGTTTCTTCCATAGGCCGGTATTGGGCTGAAAACGCCTGTTTTGAAACTCTGCACAGAAAGGGTTTGCAGACTGCTGAATCCACACACGGGTTTAACTCTGGAATTTGAGTGCACACATTGACAACCGTTCTGTTAGGTAGCTGCGTTTTGGATTTAGAAGCAGATATTTCCCTGTGCGTTCTGCTGTTTCTTCCATAGGCCGGTATTGGGCTGAAAACGCCTGTTTTGAAACTCTGCACAGAAAAGGTTTGCAGACTGCTGAATCCACACACGGGTTTAACTCTGGAAGTTGAGTGCATACATTGACAACCGTTCTGTTAGATAGCTGCGTTTTGGATTTAGAAGCAGATGTTTCCCTGTGCTTTCTGCTGTTTCTTCCATAGGCCGGTATTGGGCTGAAAACGCCGGTTTTGAAACTCTGCACAGAAAGTGTTTGCAGACTGCTGAATCCACACACGGGTTTATCTCTGGAAGTTGAGTGCACACATTGACAACAGTTCTGTTAGATAGCTGCGTTTTGGATTTAGAAGCAGATATTTCCCTGTGCTTTCTGCTGTTTCTTCCATAGGCCGGTATTGGGCTGAAAACGCCTGTTTTGAAACTCTGCACAGAAAGGGTTTGCAGACTGCTGAATCCACACACGGGTTTAACTCTGGAAGTTGAGTGCACACATTGACAACCGTTCTGTTAGATAGCTGCGTTTTGGATTTAGAAGCAGATATTTCCCTGTGCTTTCTGCTGTTTCTTCCATAGGCCGGTATTGGGCTGAAAACGCCTGTTTTGAAACTCTGCACAGAAAGGGTTTGCAGACTGCTGAATCCACACACGGGTTTAACTCTGGAATTTGAGTGCACACATTGACAACCGTTCTGTTAGGTAGCTGCGTTTTGGATTTAGAAGCAGATATTTCCCTGTGCGTTCTGCTGTTACTTCCATAGGCCGGTATTGGGCTGAAAACGCCTGTTTTGAAACTCTGCACAGAAAAGGTTTGCAGACTGCTGAATCCACACACGGGTTTAACTCTGGAAGTTGAGTGCACACATTGACAACAGTTCTGTTAGATAGCTGCGTTTTGGATTTAGAAGCAGATATTACCCTGTGCTTTCTGCTGTTTCTTCCGTAGGCTGGTATTGGGCTGAAAACGCCTGTTTTGAAACTCTGCACAGAAAGGGTTTGCAGACTGCTGAATCCACACACGGGTTTAACTCTGGAAGTTGAGTGCACACATTGACAACCGTTCTGTTAGATAGCTGCGTTTTGGATTTAGAAGCAGATACTTCCCTGTGCTTTCTGCTGTTTGTTCCGTAGGCTGGTATTGGGCTGAAAACGCCTGTTTTGAAACTCTGCACAGAAAGGGTTTGCAGACTGCTGAATCCACACACGGGTTTAACTCTGGAAGTTGAGTGCACACATTGACAACCGTTCTGTTAGATAGCTGCTTTTTGGATTTAGAAGCAGATATTTCCCTGTGCTTTCTGCTGTTTCTTCCGTAGGCCGGTATTGGGCTGATAACGCCTGTTTTGAAACTCTGCACAGAAAGGGTTTGCAGACTGCTGAATCCACACACGGGTTTAACTCTGGAAGTTGAGTGCACACATTGACAACCGTTCTGTTAGATAGCTGCGTTTTGGATTTAGAAGCAGATATTTCCCTGTGCTTTCTGCTGTTTCTTCCATAGGCCGGTATTGGGCTGAAAACGCCTGTTTTGAAACTCTGCACAGAAAGGGTTTGCAGACTGCTGAATCCACACACGGGTTTAACTCTGGAAGTTGAGTGCACACATTGACAACCGTTCTGTTAGATAGCTGCGTTTTGGATTTAGAAGCAGATGTTTCCCTCTGCGTTCTGCTGTTTCTTCCATAGGCCGGTATTGGGCTGAAAACGCCTGTTTTGAAACTCTGCACAGAAAGGGTTTGCAGACTGCTGAATCCACACACGGGTTTAACTCTGGAAGTTGAGTGCACACATTGACAACCGTTCTGTTAGATATCTGCGTTTTGGATTTAGAAGCAGATGTTTCCCTGTGCTTTCTGCTGTTTCTTCCATAGGCCGGTTTTGGGCTGAAAACGCCTGTTTTGAAACTCTGCACAGAAAGGGTTTGCAGACTGCTGAATCCACACACGGGTTTAACTCTGCAAGTTGAGTGCACAAATTGACAACAGTTCTGTTAGATAGCTGCGTTTTGGATTTAGAAGCAGATATTTCCCTGTGCTTTCTGCTGTTTCTTCCATAGGCCGGTATTGGGCTGAAAACGCCTGTTTTGAAACTCTGCACAAAAAGGGTTTGCAGACTGCTGAATCCACACACGGGTTTAACTCTGGAAGTTGAGTGCACACATTGACAACCGTTCTGTTAGATAGCTGCTTTTTGGATTTAGAAGCAGATATTTCCCTGTGCTTTCTGCTGTTTCTTCCGTAGGCCGGTATTGGGCTGAAAATGCCTGTTTTGAAACTCTGCACAGAAAGGGTTTGCAGACTGCTGAATCCACACACGGGTTTAACTCTGGAAGTTGAGTGCACACATTGACAACCGTTCTGTTAGATAGCTGCGTTTTGGATTTAGAAGCAGATATTTCCCTGTGCTTTCTGCTGTTTCTTCCATAGGCCGGTATTGGGCTGAAAACGCCTGTTTTGAAACTCTGCACAGAAAGGGTTTGCAGACTGCTGAATCCACACACGGGTTTAACTCTGGAAGTTGAGTGCATACATTGACGACCGTTCTGTTAGATAGCTGCGTTTTGGATTTAGAAGCAGATGTTTCCCTGTGCTTTCTGCTGTTTCTTCCATAGGCCGGTATTGGGCTGAAAACGCCTGTTTTGAAACTCTGCACAGAAAGTGTTTGCAGACTGCTGAATCCACCCACGGGTTTATCTCTGGAAGTTGAGTGCACACATTGACAACAGTCCTGTTAGATAGCTGCGTTTTGGATTTAGAAGCAGATATTTCCCTGTGCTTTCTGCTGTTTCTTCCATAGGCCGGTATTGGGCTGAAAACGCCTGTTTTGAAACTCTGCACAGAAAGGGTTTGCAGACTGCTGAATCCACACACGGGTTTAACTCTGGAAGTTGAGTGCACACATTGACAACCGTTCTGTTAGATAGCTGCGTTTTGGATTTAGAAGCAGATATTTCCCTGTGCGTTCTGCTGTTTCTTCCATAGGCCGGTATTGGGCTGAAAACGCCTGTTTTGAAACTCTGCACAGAAAGGGTTTGCAGACTGCTGAATCCACACACGGGTTTAACTCTGGAAGTTGAGTGCACACATTGACAACCGTTCTGTTAGATAGCTGCGTTTTGGATTTAGAAGCAGATATTTCCCTGTGCTTTCTGCTGTTTCTTCCGTAGGCCGGTATTGGGCTGAAAACGCCTGTTTTGAAACTCTGCACAAAAAGGGTTTGCAGACTGCTGAATCCACACACGGGTTTAACTCTGGAAGCTGAGTGCACACATTGACAACCGTTCTGTTAGATAGCTGCGTTTTGGATTTAGAAGCAGATATTTCCCTGTGCTTTCTGCTGTTTCTTCCTTAGGCTGGTATTGGGCTGAAAACGCCTGTTTTGAAACTCTGCACAGAAAGGGTTTGCAGACTGCTGAATCCACACACGGGTTTAACTCTGGAATTTGAGTTCACACATTGACAACCGTTCTGTTAGATAGCTGCGTTTTGGATTTAGAAGCAGATATTTCCCTGTGCTTTCTGCTGTTTGTTCCGTAGGCTGGTATTGGGCTGAAAACGTCTGTTTTGAAACTCTGCACAGAAAGGGTTTGCAGACTGCTGAATCCACACACGGGTTTAACTCTGGAAGTTGAGTGCACACATTGACAACCGTTCTGTTAGATAGCTGCGTTTTGGATTTAGAAGCAGATATTTCCCTGTGCGTTCTGCTGTTTCTTCCATAGGCCGGTATTGGGCTGAAAACGCCTGTTTTGAAACTGTGCACAGAAAGGGTTTGCAGACTGCTGAATCCACACACGAGTTTAACTCTGGAAGATGAGTGAACACATTGACAACCGTTCTGTTAGATAGCTGCGTTTTGGATTTAGAAGCAGATATTTCCCCGTACTTTCTGCGGTTTCTTCCATATGCCGGTATTGGGCTGAAAACGCCTGTTTTGAAACTCTGCACAGAAAGGGTTTGCAGACTGCTGAATCCAAACACGGGTTTAACTCTGGTAGTTGAGTGCACACATTGACAACCGTTCTGTTAGATAGCTGCGTTTTGGATTTAGAAGCAGATATTTCCCTGTGCGTTCTGCTGTTTCTTCCATAAGCCGGTATTGGGCTGACAACGCCTGTTTTGAAACTCTGCACAGAAAGGGTTTGCAGACTGCTGAATCCACACACGGGTTTAACTCTGGAAGTTGAGTGCACACATTGACAATCGTTCTGTTACATAGCTTCGTTTTGGATTTAGAAGCAGATATTTCCCTGTGCTTTCTGCTGTTTCTTCCATAGGCCGGTATTGGGCTGAAAACGCCTGTTTTGAAACTCTGCACAGAAAGGGGTTGCAGACTGCTGAATCCACACACGGGTTTAACTCTGGAAGTTGAGTGCACAGATTGACAACCGTTCTGTTAGATAGCTGCGTTTTGGATTTAGAAGCAGATATTTCCCTGTGCTTTCTGCTGTTTCTTCCATAGGCCGGTATTGGGCTGAAAACGCCTGTTTTGAAACTCTGCACAGAAAGGGTTTGCAGACTGCTGAATACACACACGGGTTTATCTCTGGAAGTTGAGTGCACACATTGACAACCGTTCTGTTAGATAGCTGCGTTTTGGATTTAGAAGCAGATATTTCCCTGTGCTTTCTGCTGTTTCTTCCATAGGCCGGTATTGGGCTGAAAACGCCTGTTTTGAAACTCTGCACAGAAAGGGTTTGCAGACTGCTGAATCCACACACGGGTTTAACTCTGGAAGTTGAGTGCACACATTGACAACCGTTCTGTTAGATAGCTGCGTTTTGGATTTAGAAGCAGATGTTTCCCTGTGCTTTCTGCTGTTTCTTCCATAGGCCGGTTTTGGGCTGAAAACGCCTGTTTTGAAACTCTGCACAGAAAGGGTTTGCAGACTGCTGAATCCACACACGGGTTTATCTCTGGAAGTTGAGTGCACACATTGACAACCGTTCTGTTAGATAGCTGCGTTTTGGATTTAGAAGCAGATACTTCCCTGTGCTTTCTGCTGTTTCTTCCATAGGCCGGTATTGGGCTGAAAACGCCTGTTTTGAAACTCTGCACAGAAAGGGTTTGCAGACTGCTGAATCCACACACGGGTTTAACTCTGGAAGTTGAGTGCACACATTGACAACCGTTCTGTTAGATAGCTGCGTTTTGGATTTAGAAGCAGATATTTCCCTGTGCTTTCTGCTGTTTCTTCCGTAGGCCGGTATTGGGCTGAAAACGCCTGTTTTGAAACTCTGCACAGAAAGGGTTTGCAGACTGCTGAATCCACACACGGGTTTAACTCTGGAAGTTGAGTGCACACATTGACAACCGTTCTGTTAGATAGCTGCGTTTTGGATTTAGAAGCAGATATTTCCCTGTGCTTTCTGCTGTTTCTTCCGTAGGCTGGTATTGGGCTGTAAACGCCTGTTTTGAAACTCTGCACAGAAAGGGTTTGCAGACTGCTGAATCCACACACGGGTTTAACTCTGGAAGTTGAGTGCACACATTGACAACCGTTCTGTTAGATAGCTGCGTTTTGAATTTAGAAGCAGATATTTCCCTGTGCTTTCTGCTGTTTGTTCCGTAGGCTGGTATTGGGCTGAAAACGCCTGTTTTGAAACTCTGCACAGAAAGGGTTTGCAGACTGCTGAATCCACACACGGGTTTAACTCTGGAAGTTGAGTGCACACATTGACAACCGTTCTGTTAGATAGCTGCGTTTTGGATTTAGAAGCAGATATTTCCCTGTGCGTTCTCCTGTTTCGTCCATAGGCCGGTATTGGGCTGAAAACGCCTGTTTTGAAACTCTGCACAGAAAGGGTTTGCAGACTGCTGAATCCACACACGGGTTTAACTCTGGAAGATGAGTGAACACATTGACAACCGTTCTGTTAGATTGCTGCGTTTTGGATTTAGAAGCAGATATTTCCCCGTACTTTCTGCGGTTTCTTCCATATGCCGGTATTGGGCTGAAAACGCCTGTTTTGAAACTCTGCACAGAAAGGGTTTGCAGACTGCTGAATCCACACACGGGTTTAACTCTGGTAGTTGAGTGCACACATTGACAACCGTTCTGTTAGATAGCTGCGTTTTGGATTTAGAAGCAGATATTTCCCTGTGCGTTCTGCTGTTTCTTCCATAGGCCGGTATTGGGCTGACAACGCCTGTTTTGAAACTCTGCACAGAAAGGGTTTGCAGACTGCTGAATCCACACACGGGTTTAACTCTGGAAGTTGAGTGCACACATTGACAATCGTTCTGTTACATAGCTGCGTTTTGGATTTAGAAGCAGATATTTCCCTGTGCTTTCTGCTGTTTCTTCCATAGGCCGGTATTGGGCTGAAAACGCCTGTTTTGAATCTCTGCACAGAAAGGGTTTGCAGACTGCTGAATCCACACACGGGTTTAACTCTGGAAGTTGAGTGCACAGATTGACAACGGTTCTGTTAGATAGCTGCGTTTTGGATTTAGAAGCAGATATTTCCCTGTGCTTTCTGCTGTTTCTTCCATAGGCCGGTATTGGGCTGAAAACGCCTGTTTTGAAACTCTGCACAGAAAGGGTTTGCAGACTGCTGAATACACACACGGGTTTAACTCTGGAAGTTGAATGCACACATTGACAACCGTTCTGTTAGATAGCTGCGTTTTGGATTTAGAAGCAGATATTTCCCTGTGCTTTCTGCTGTTTCTTCCATAGGCCTGTATTGGGCTGAAAACGCCTGTTTTGAAACTCTGCACAGAAAGGGTGTGCAGACTGCTGAATCCACACACGGGGTTAACTCTGGAAGTTGAGTGCACACATTGACAACCGTTCTGTTAGATAGCTGCGTTTTGGATTTAGAAGCAGATGTTTCCCTGTGCTTTCTGCTGTTTCTTCCATAGGCCGGTTTTGGGCTGAAAACGCATGTTTTGAAACTCTGCACAGAAAGGGTTTGCAGGCTGCTGAATCCACACACGGGTTTAACTCTGGAAGTTGAGTGCACACATTGACAACCGTTCTGTTAGATAGCTGCGTTTTGGATTTAGAAGCAGATGTTTCCCTGTGCTTTCTACTGTTTCTTCCATAGTCCGGTTTTGGGCTGAAAACGCCTGTTTTGAAACTCTGCACAGAAAGGGTTTGCAGACTGCTGAATCCACACACGGTTTTAACTCTGGAAGTTGAGTGCACACATTGACAACCGTTCTGTTAGATAGCTGCGTTTTGGATTTAGAAGCAGATATTTCCCTGTGCGATCTGCTGTTTCTACCATAGGCCGGTATTGGGCTGAAAACGCCTGTTTTGAAACTCTGCACAGAAAGGGTTTGCAGACTGCTGAATCCACACACGGGTTTAACTCTGGAAGTTGAGTGCACACATTGACAACCGTTCTGTTAGATAGCTGCGTTTTGGATTTAGAAGCAGATATTTCCCTGTGCTTTCTGCTGTTTCTTCCGTAGGCCGGTATTGGGCTGAAAATGTCTGTTTTGAAACTCTGCACAGAAAGGGTTTGCAGACTGCTGAATCCACACACGGGTTTAACTCTGGAAGTTGAGTGCACACATTGACAACCGTTCTGTTAGATAGCTTCGTTTTTGATTTAGAAGCAGATATTTCCCTGTGCTTTCTGCTGTTTCTTCCATATGCCGGTATTGGGCTGAAAACGCCTGTTTTGAAACTCTGCACAGAAAGGGTTTGCAGACTGCTGAATCCACACACGGGTTTAACTCTGGAAGTTGAGTGCACACATTGACAACCGTTCTGTTAGATAGCTGCGTTTTAGATTTAGAAGCAGATATTTCCCTCTGCGTTCTGCTGTTTCTTCCATATGCCGGTATTGGGCTGAAAACGCCTGTTTTGAAACTCTGCACAGAAAGGGTTTGCCGACTGCTGAATCCACACACGGGTTTAACTCTGGAAGTTGAGTGCACACATTGACAACCGTTCTGTTAGATAGCTGCGTTTTGGATTTAGAAGCAGATATTTCCCTGTGCGTTCTGCTGTTTCTTCCATAGGCCGGTATTGGGCTGAAAACGCCTGTTTTGAAACTCTGCACAGAAAGGGTTTGCAGACTGCTGAATCCACACACGGGTTTAACTCTGGAAGTTGAGTGCACACATTGACATCCGTTCTGTTAGATTGCTGCTTTTTGGATTTAGAAGCAGATATTTCCCTGTGCTTTCTGCTGTTTCTTCCGTAGGCCGGTATTGGGCTGAAAACGCCTGTTTTGAAACTCTGCACAGAAAGGGTTTGCAGACTGCTGAATCCACACACGGGTTTAACTCTGGAAGTTGAGTGCACACATTGACAACCGTTCTCTTAGATAGCTGCGTTTTGGAATTAGAAGCAGATGTTTCCCTCTGCGTTCTGCTGTTTCTTCCAAAGGCCGGTATTGGGCTGAAAACGCCTGTTTTGAAACTCTGCACAGAAAGGGTTTGCAGACTGCTGAATCCACACACGGGTTTAACTCTGGAAGTTGAGTGCACACATTGACAACCGTTCTGTTAGATAGCTGCGTTTTGGATTTAGAAGCAGATATTTCCCTGTGCGTTCTGCTGTTTCTTCCATAGGCCGGTATTGGACTGAAAACGCCTGTTTTGAAACTCTGCACAGAAAGGGTTTGCAGACTGCTGAATCCACACACGGGTTTAACTCTGGAAGTTGAGTGCACAGATTGACAACCGTTCTGTTAGATAGCTGCGTTTTGGATTTAGAAGCAGATGTTTCCCTGTGCTTTCTACTGTTTCTTCCATAGGCCGGTTTTGGGCTGAAAACGCCTGTTTTGAAACTCTGCACAGAAAGGGTTTGCAGACTGCTGAATCCACACACGGTTTTAACTCTGGAAGTTGAGTTCACACATTGACAACCGTTCTGTTAGATAGCTGCGTTTTGGATTTAGAAGCAGATATTTCCCTGTGCGTTCTGCTGTTTCTACCATAGGCCGATATTGGGCTGAAAACGCCTGTTTTGAAACTCTGCACAGAAAGGGTTTGCAGACTGCTGAATCCACACACGGGTTTAACTCTGGAAGTTGAGTGCACACATTGACAACCGTTCTGTTAGATTGCTGCTTTTTGGATTTAGAAGCAGATATTTCCCTGTGCTTTCTGCTGTTTCTTCCATAGGCCGGTATTGGGCTGAAAACGCCTGTTTTGAAACTCTGCACAGAAAGGGTTTGCAGACTGCTGAATCCACACACGGGTTTAACTCTGGAAGTTGAGTGCACACATTGACAACCGTTCTCTTAGATAGCTGCGTTTTGGATTTAGAAGCAGATGTTTCCCTCTGCGTTCTGCTGTTTCTTCCAAAGGCCGGTATTGGGCTGAAAACGCCTGTTTTGAAACTCTGCACAGAAAGGGTTTGCAGACTGCTGAATCCACACACGGGTTTAACTCTGGAAGTTGAGTGCACACATTGACAACCGTTCTGTTAGATAGCTGCGTTTTGGATTTAGAAGCAGATATTTCCCTGTGCGTTCTGCTGTTTCTTCCATAGGCCGGTATTGGGCTGAAAACGCCTGTTTTGAAACTCTGCACAGAAAGGGTTTGCAGACTGCTGAATCCACACACGGGTTTAACTCTGGAAGTTGAGTGCACAGATTGACAACCGTTCTGTTAGATAGCTGCGTTTTGGATTTAGAAGCAGATGTTTCCCTGTGCTTTCTACTGTTTCTTCCATAGGCCGGTTTTGGGCTGAAAACGCCTGTTTTGAAACTCTGCACAGAAAGGGTTTGCAGACTGCTGAATCCACACACGGTTTTAACTCTGGAAGTTGAGTGCACACATTGACAACCGTTCTGTTAGATAGCTGCGTTTTGGATTTAGAAGCAGATATTTCCCTGTGCTTTGTGCTGTTTCTTCCGTAGGCTGGTATTGGGCTGAAAACGCCTGTTTTGAAACTGTGCACAGAAAGGGTTTGCAGACTGCTGAATCCACACACGGGTTTAACTCTGGAAGTTGAGTGCACACATTGACAACCGTTCTGTTAGATAGCTGCGTTTTGGATTTAGAAGCAGATATTTCCCTGTGCGTTCTGCTGTTTCTTCCATAGGCCGGTATTGGGCTGAAAACGCCTGTTTTGAAACTGTGCACAGAAAGGGTTTGCAGACTGCTGAATCCACACACGGGTTTAACTCTGGAAGATGAGTGAACACATTGACAACCGTTCTGTTAGATTGCTGCGTTTTGGATTTAGAAGCAGATATTTCCCCGTACTTTCTGCGGTTTCTTCCATATGCCGGTATTGGGCTGAAAACGCCTGTTTTGAAACTCTGCACAGAAAGGGTTTGCAGACTGCTGAATCCACACACGGGTTTAACTCTGGTAGTTGAGTGCACACATTGACAACCGTTCTGTTAGATAGCTGCGTTTTGGATTTAGAAGCAGGTATTTCCCTGTGCGTTCTGCTGTTTCTTCCATAAGCCGGTATTGGGCTGACAACGCCTGTTTTGAAACTCTGCACAGAAAGGGTTTGCAGACTGCTGAATCCACACACGGGTTTAACTCTGGAAGTTGAGTGCACACATTGACAATCGTTCTGTTACATAGCTGCGTTTTGGATTTAGAAGCAGATATTTCCCTGTGCTTTCTGCTGTTTCTTCCATAGGCCGGTATTGGGCTGAAAACGCCTGTTTTGAAACTCTGCACAGAAAGGGTTTGCAGACTGCTGAATCCACACACGGGTTTAACTCTGGAAGTTGAGTGCACACATTGACAACCGTTCTGTTAGATAGCTGCGTTTTGGATTTAGAAGCAGATATTTCCCTGTGCTTTCTGCTGTTTCTTCCATAGGCCGGTATTGGGCTGAAAACGCCTGTTTTGAAACTCTGCACAGAAAGGGTTTGCAGACTGCTGAATCCACACACGGGTTTAACTCTGGAAGTTGAGTGCACACATTGACAACCGTTCTGTTAGATAGCTGCGTTTTGGATTTAGAAGCAGATGTTTCCCTGTGCTTTCTGCTGTTTCTTCCATAGGCCGGTTTTGGGCTGAAAACGCCTGTTTTGAAACTCTGCACAGAAAGGGTTTGCAGACTGCTGAATCCACACACGGGTTTAACTCTGGAAGTTGAGTGCACACATTGACAACCGTTCTGTTAGATAGCTGCGTTTTGGATTTAGAAGCAGATGTTTCCCTGTGCTTTCTGCTGTTTCTACCATAGGCCGATATTGGGCTGAAAACGCCTGTTTTGAAACTCTTCACAGAAAGGGTTTGCAGACTGCTGAATCCACACACGGGTTTAACTCTGGAAGTTGAGTGCACACATTGACAACCGTTCTGTTAGATAGCTGCTTTTTGGATTTAGAAGCAGATATTTCCCTGTGCTTTCTGCTGTTTCTTCCGTAGGCCGGTATTGGGCTGAAAACGCCTGTTTTGAAACTCTGCACAGAAAGGGTTTGCAGACTGCTGAATCCACACACGGGTTTAACTCTGGAAGTTGAGTGCACACATTGACAACCGTTCTGTTAGATAGCTGCGTTTTGGATTTAGAAGCAGATATTTCCCTGTGCTTTCTGCTGTTTCTTCCATAGGCCGGTATTGGGCTGAAAACGCCTGTTTTGAAACTCTGCACAGAAAGGGTTTGCAGACTGCTGAATCCACACACGGGTTTAACTCTGGAAGTTGAGTGCATACATTGACAACCGTTCTGTTAGATAGCTGCGTTTTGGATTTAGAAGCAGATGTTTCCCTGTGCTTTCTGCTGTTTCTTCCATAGGCCGGTATTGGGCTGAAAACGCCTGTTTTGAAACTCTGCACAGAAAGTGTTTGCAGACTGCTGAATCCACACACGGGTTTATCTCTGGAAGTTGAGTGCACACATTGACAACAGTTCTGTTAGATAGCTGCGTTTTGGATTTAGAAGCAGATATTTCCCTGTGCTTTCTGCTGTTTCTTCCATAGGCCGGTATTGGGCTGAAAACGCCTGTTTTGAAACTCTGCACAGAAAGGGTTTGCAGACTGCTGAATCCACACACGGGTTTAACTCTGGAAGTTGAGTGCACACATTGACAACCGTTCTGTTAGATAGCTGCGTTTTGGATTTAGAAGCAGATATTTCCCTGTGCTTTCTGCTGTTTCTTCCATAGGCCGGTATTGGGCTGAAAACGCCTGTTTTGAAACTCTGCACAGAAAGGGTTTGCAGACTGCTGAATCCACACACGGGTTTAACTCTGGAATTTGAGTGCACACATTGACAACCGTTCTGTTAGGTAGCTGCGTTTTGGATTTAGAAGCAGATATTTCCCTGTGCGTTCTGCTGTTTCTTCCATAGGCCGGTATTGGGCTGAAAACGCCTGTTTTGAAACTCTGCACAGAAAAGGTTTGCAGACTGCTGAATCCACACACGGGTTTAACTCTGGAAGTTGAGTGCATACATTGACAACCGTTCTGTTAGATAGCTGCGTTTTGGATTTAGAAGCAGATGTTTCCCTGTGCTTTCTGCTGTTTCTTCCATAGGCCGGTATTGGGCTGAAAACGCCGGTTTTGAAACTCTGCACAGAAAGTGTTTGCAGACTGCTGAATCCACACACGGGTTTATCTCTGGAAGTTGAGTGCACACATTGACAACAGTTCTGTTAGATAGCTGCGTTTTGGATTTAGAAGCAGATATTTCCCTGTGCTTTCTGCTGTTTCTTCCATAGGCCGGTATTGGGCTGAAAACGCCTGTTTTGAAACTCTGCACAGAAAGGGTTTGCAGACTGCTGAATCCACACACGGGTTTAACTCTGGAAGTTGAGTGCACACATTGACAACCGTTCTGTTAGATAGCTGCGTTTTGGATTTAGAAGCAGATATTTCCCTGTGCTTTCTGCTGTTTCTTCCATAGGCCGGTATTGGGCTGAAAACGCCTGTTTTGAAACTCTGCACAGAAAGGGTTTGCAGACTGCTGAATCCACACACGGGTTTAACTCTGGAATTTGAGTGCACACATTGACAACCGTTCTGTTAGGTAGCTGCGTTTTGGATTTAGAAGCAGATATTTCCCTGTGCGTTCTGCTGTTACTTCCATAGGCCGGTATTGGGCTGAAAACGCCTGTTTTGAAACTCTGCACAGAAAAGGTTTGCAGACTGCTGAATCCACACACGGGTTTAACTCTGGAAGTTGAGTGCACACATTGACAACAGTTCTGTTAGATAGCTGCGTTTTGGATTTAGAAGCAGATATTACCCTGTGCTTTCTGCTGTTTCTTCCGTAGGCTGGTATTGGGCTGAAAACGCCTGTTTTGAAACTCTGCACAGAAAGGGTTTGCAGACTGCTGAATCCACACACGGGTTTAACTCTGGAAGTTGAGTGCACACATTGACAACCGTTCTGTTAGATAGCTGCGTTTTGGATTTAGAAGCAGATACTTCCCTGTGCTTTCTGCTGTTTGTTCCGTAGGCTGGTATTGGGCTGAAAACGCCTGTTTTGAAACTCTGCACAGAAAGGGTTTGCAGACTGCTGAATCCACACACGGGTTTAACTCTGGAAGTTGAGTGCACACATTGACAACCGTTCTGTTAGATAGCTGCTTTTTGGATTTAGAAGCAGATATTTCCCTGTGCTTTCTGCTGTTTCTTCCGTAGGCCGGTATTGGGCTGATAACGCCTGTTTTGAAACTCTGCACAGAAAGGGTTTGCAGACTGCTGAATCCACACACGGGTTTAACTCTGGAAGTTGAGTGCACACATTGACAACCGTTCTGTTAGATAGCTGCGTTTTGGATTTAGAAGCAGATATTTCCCTGTGCTTTCTGCTGTTTCTTCCATAGGCCGGTATTGGGCTGAAAACGCCTGTTTTGAAACTCTGCACAGAAAGGGTTTGCAGACTGCTGAATCCACACACGGGTTTAACTCTGGAAGTTGAGTGCACACATTGACAACCGTTCTGTTAGATAGCTGCGTTTTGGATTTAGAAGCAGATGTTTCCCTCTGCGTTCTGCTGTTTCTTCCATAGGCCGGTATTGGGCTGAAAACGCCTGTTTTGAAACTCTGCACAGAAAGGGTTTGCAGACTGCTGAATCCACACACGGGTTTAACTCTGGAAGTTGAGTGCACACATTGACAACCGTTCTGTTAGATATCTGCGTTTTGGATTTAGAAGCAGATGTTTCCCTGTGCTTTCTGCTGTTTCTTCCATAGGCCGGTTTTGGGCTGAAAACGCCTGTTTTGAAACTCTGCACAGAAAGGGTTTGCAGACTGCTGAATCCACACACGGGTTTAACTCTGCAAGTTGAGTGCACAAATTGACAACAGTTCTGTTAGATAGCTGCGTTTTGGATTTAGAAGCAGATATTTCCCTGTGCTTTCTGCTGTTTCTTCCATAGGCCGGTATTGGGCTGAAAACGCCTGTTTTGAAACTCTGCACAAAAAGGGTTTGCAGACTGCTGAATCCACACACGGGTTTAACTCTGGAAGTTGAGTGCACACATTGACAACCGTTCTGTTAGATAGCTGCTTTTTGGATTTAGAAGCAGATATTTCCCTGTGCTTTCTGCTGTTTCTTCCGTAGGCCGGTATTGGGCTGAAAATGCCTGTTTTGAAACTCTGCACAGAAAGGGTTTGCAGACTGCTGAATCCACACACGGGTTTAACTCTGGAAGTTGAGTGCACACATTGACAACCGTTCTGTTAGATAGCTGCGTTTTGGATTTAGAAGCAGATATTTCCCTGTGCTTTCTGCTGTTTCTTCCATAGGCCGGTATTGGGCTGAAAACGCCTGTTTTGAAACTCTGCACAGAAAGGGTTTGCAGACTGCTGAATCCACACACGGGTTTAACTCTGGAAGTTGAGTGCATACATTGACGACCGTTCTGTTAGATAGCTGCGTTTTGGATTTAGAAGCAGATGTTTCCCTGTGCTTTCTGCTGTTTCTTCCATAGGCCGGTATTGGGCTGAAAACGCCTGTTTTGAAACTCTGCACAGAAAGTGTTTGCAGACTGCTGAATCCACCCACGGGTTTATCTCTGGAAGTTGAGTGCACACATTGACAACAGTCCTGTTAGATAGCTGCGTTTTGGATTTAGAAGCAGATATTTCCCTGTGCTTTCTGCTGTTTCTTCCATAGGCCGGTATTGGGCTGAAAACGCCTGTTTTGAAACTCTGCACAGAAAGGGTTTGCAGACTGCTGAATCCACACACGGGTTTAACTCTGGAAGTTGAGTGCACACATTGACAACCGTTCTGTTAGATAGCTGCGTTTTGGATTTAGAAGCAGATATTTCCCTGTGCGTTCTGCTGTTTCTTCCATAGGCCGGTATTGGGCTGAAAACGCCTGTTTTGAAACTCTGCACAGAAAGGGTTTGCAGACTGCTGAATCCACACACGGGTTTAACTCTGGAAGTTGAGTGCACACATTGACAACCGTTCTGTTAGATAGCTGCGTTTTGGATTTAGAAGCAGATATTTCCCTGTGCTTTCTGCTGTTTCTTCCGTAGGCCGGTATTGGGCTGAAAACGCCTGTTTTGAAACTCTGCACAAAAAGGGTTTGCAGACTGCTGAATCCACACACGGGTTTAACTCTGGAAGCTGAGTGCACACATTGACAACCGTTCTGTTAGATAGCTGCGTTTTGGATTTAGAAGCAGATATTTCCCTGTGCTTTCTGCTGTTTCTTCCTTAGGCTGGTATTGGGCTGAAAACGCCTGTTTTGAAACTCTGCACAGAAAGGGTTTGCAGACTGCTGAATCCACACACGGGTTTAACTCTGGAATTTGAGTTCACACATTGACAACCGTTCTGTTAGATAGCTGCGTTTTGGATTTAGAAGCAGATATTTCCCTGTGCTTTCTGCTGTTTGTTCCGTAGGCTGGTATTGGGCCGAAAACGTCTGTTTTGAAACTCTGCACAGAAAGGGTTTGCAGACTGCTGAATCCACACACGGGTTTAACTCTGGAAGTTGAGTGCACACATTGACAACCGTTCTGTTAGATAGCTGCGTTTTGGATTTAGAAGCAGATATTTCCCTGTGCGTTCTGCTGTTTCTTCCATAGGCCGGTATTGGGCTGAAAACGCCTGTTTTGAAACTGTGCACAGAAAGGGTTTGCAGACTGCTGAATCCACACACGAGTTTAACTCTGGAAGATGAGTGAACACATTGACAACCGTTCTGTTAGATAGCTGCGTTTTGGATTTAGAAGCAGATATTTCCCCGTACTTTCTGCGGTTTCTTCCATATGCCGGTATTGGGCTGAAAACGCCTGTTTTGAAACTCTGCACAGAAAGGGTTTGCAGACTGCTGAATCCAAACACGGGTTTAACTCTGGTAGTTGAGTGCACACATTGACAACCGTTCTGTTAGATAGCTGCGTTTTGGATTTAGAAGCAGATATTTCCCTGTGCGTTCTGCTGTTTCTTCCATAAGCCGGTATTGGGCTGACAACGCCTGTTTTGAAACTCTGCACAGAAAGGGTTTGCAGACTGCTGAATCCACACACGGGTTTAACTCTGGAAGTTGAGTGCACACATTGACAATCGTTCTGTTACATAGCTTCGTTTTGGATTTAGAAGCAGATATTTCCCTGTGCTTTCTGCTGTTTCTTCCATAGGCCGGTATTGGGCTGAAAACGCCTGTTTTGAAACTCTGCACAGAAAGGGGTTGCAGACTGCTGAATCCACACACGGGTTTAACTCTGGAAGTTGAGTGCACAGATTGACAACCGTTCTGTTAGATAGCTGCGTTTTGGATTTAGAAGCAGATATTTCCCTGTGCTTTCTGCTGTTTCTTCCATAGGCCGGTATTGGGCTGAAAACGCCTGTTTTGAAACTCTGCACAGAAAGGGTTTGCAGACTGCTGAATACACACACGGGTTTATCTCTGGAAGTTGAGTGCACACATTGACAACCGTTCTGTTAGATAGCTGCGTTTTGGATTTAGAAGCAGATATTTCCCTGTGCTTTCTGCTGTTTCTTCCATAGGCCGGTATTGGGCTGAAAACGCCTGTTTTGAAACTCTGCACAGAAAGGGTTTGCAGACTGCTGAATCCACACACGGGTTTAACTCTGGAAGTTGAGTGCACACATTGACAACCGTTCTGTTAGATAGCTGCGTTTTGGATTTAGAAGCAGATGTTTCCCTGTGCTTTCTGCTGTTTCTTCCATAGGCCGGTTTTGGGCTGAAAACGCCTGTTTTGAAACTCTGCACAGAAAGGGTTTGCAGACTGCTGAATCCACACACGGGTTTATCTCTGGAAGTTGAGTGCACACATTGACAACCGTTCTGTTAGATAGCTGCGTTTTGGATTTAGAAGCAGATATTTCCCTGTGCGTTCTGCTGTTTCTTCCATAGGCCGGTATTGGGCTGAAAACGCCTGTTTTGAAACTCTGCACAGAAAGGGTTTGCAGACTGCTGAATCCACACACGGGTTTAACTCTGGAAGTTGAGTGCACACATTGACAACCGTTCTGTTAGATAGCTGCGTTTTGGATTTAGAAGCAGATATTTCCCTGTGCTTTCTGCTGTTTCTTCCGTAGGCCGGTATTGGGCTGAAAACGCCTGTTTTGAAACTCTGCACAGAAAGGGTTTGCAGACTGCTGAATCCACACACGGGTTTAACTCTGGAAGTTGAGTGCACACATTGACAACCGTTCTGTTAGATAGCTGCGTTTTGGATTTAGAAGCAGATATTTCCCTGTGCTTTCTGCTGTTTCTTCCGTAGGCTGGTATTGGGCTGTAAACGCCTGTTTTGAAACTCTGCACAGAAAGGGTTTGCAGACTGCTGAATCCACACACGGGTTTAACTCTGGAAGTTGAGTGCACACATTGACAACCGTTCTGTTAGATAGCTGCGTTTTGAATTTAGAAGCAGATATTTCCCTGTGCTTTCTGCTGTTTGTTCCGTAGGCTGGTATTGGGCTGAAAACGCCTGTTTTGAAACTCTGCACAGAAAGGGTTTGCAGACTGCTGAATCCACACACGGGTTTAACTCTGGAAGTTGAGTGCACACATTGACAACCGTTCTGTTAGATAGCTGCGTTTTGGATTTAGAAGCAGATATTTCCCTGTGCGTTCTCCTGTTTCGTCCATAGGCCGGTATTGGGCTGAAAACGCCTGTTTTGAAACTCTGCACAGAAAGGGTTTGCAGACTGCTGAATCCACACACGGGTTTAACTCTGGAAGATGAGTGAACACATTGACAACCGTTCTGTTAGATTGCTGCGTTTTGGATTTAGAAGCAGATATTTCCCCGTACTTTCTGCGGTTTCTTCCATATGCCGGTATTGGGCTGAAAACGCCTGTTTTGAAACTCTGCACAGAAAGGGTTTGCAGACTGCTGAATCCACACACGGGTTTAACTCTGGTAGTTGAGTGCACACATTGACAACCGTTCTGTTAGATAGCTGCGTTTTGGATTTAGAAGCAGATATTTCCCTGTGCGTTCTGCTGTTTCTTCCATAGGCCGGTATTGGGCTGACAACGCCTGTTTTGAAACTCTGCACAGAAAGGGTTTGCAGACTGCTGAATCCACACACGGGTTTAACTCTGGAAGTTGAGTGCACACATTGACAATCGTTCTGTTACATAGCTGCGTTTTGGATTTAGAAGCAGATATTTCCCTGTGCTTTCTGCTGTTTCTTCCATAGGCCGGTATTGGGCTGAAAACGCCTGTTTTGAATCTCTGCACAGAAAGGGTTTGCAGACTGCTGAATCCACACACGGGTTTAACTCTGGAAGTTGAGTGCACAGATTGACAACGGTTCTGTTAGATAGCTGCGTTTTGGATTTAGAAGCAGATATTTCCCTGTGCTTTCTGCTGTTTCTTCCATAGGCCGGTATTGGGCTGAAAACGCCTGTTTTGAAACTCTGCACAGAAAGGGTTTGCAGACTGCTGAATACACACACGGGTTTAACTCTGGAAGTTGAATGCACACATTGACAACCGTTCTGTTAGATAGCTGCGTTTTGGATTTAGAAGCAGATATTTCCCTGTGCTTTCTGCTGTTTCTTCCATAGGCCTGTATTGGGCTGAAAACGCCTGTTTTGAAACTCTGCACAGAAAGGGTGTGCAGACTGCTGAATCCACACACGGGGTTAACTCTGGAAGTTGAGTGCACACATTGACAACCGTTCTGTTAGATAGCTGCGTTTTGGATTTAGAAGCAGATGTTTCCCTGTGCTTTCTGCTGTTTCTTCCATAGGCCGGTTTTGGGCTGAAAACGCATGTTTTGAAACTCTGCACAGAAAGGGTTTGCAGGCTGCTGAATCCACACACGGGTTTAACTCTGGAAGTTGAGTGCACACATTGACAACCGTTCTGTTAGATAGCTGCGTTTTGGATTTAGAAGCAGATGTTTCCCTGTGCTTTCTACTGTTTCTTCCATAGTCCGGTTTTGGGCTGAAAACGCCTGTTTTGAAACTCTGCACAGAAAGGGTTTGCAGACTGCTGAATCCACACACGGTTTTAACTCTGGAAGTTGAGTGCACACATTGACAACCGTTCTGTTAGATAGCTGCGTTTTGGATTTAGAAGCAGATATTTCCCTGTGCGATCTGCTGTTTCTACCATAGGCCGGTATTGGGCTGAAAACGCCTGTTTTGAAACTCTGCACAGAAAGGGTTTGCAGACTGCTGAATCCACACACGGGTTTAACTCTGGAAGTTGAGTGCACACATTGACAACCGTTCTGTTAGATAGCTGCGTTTTGGATTTAGAAGCAGATATTTCCCTGTGCTTTCTGCTGTTTCTTCCGTAGGCCGGTATTGGGCTGAAAATGTCTGTTTTGAAACTCTGCACAGAAAGGGTTTGCAGACTGCTGAATCCACACACGGGTTTAACTCTGGAAGTTGAGTGCACACATTGACAACCGTTCTGTTAGATAGCTTCGTTTTTGATTTAGAAGCAGATATTTCCCTGTGCTTTCTGCTGTTTCTTCCATATGCCGGTATTGGGCTGAAAACGCCTGTTTTGAAACTCTGCACAGAAAGGGTTTGCAGACTGCTGAATCCACACACGGGTTTAACTCTGGAAGTTGAGTGCACACATTGACAACCGTTCTGTTAGATAGCTGCGTTTTAGATTTAGAAGCAGATATTTCCCTCTGCGTTCTGCTGTTTCTTCCATATGCCGGTATTGGGCTGAAAACGCCTGTTTTGAAACTCTGCACAGAAAGGGTTTGCCGACTGCTGAATCCACACACGGGTTTAACTCTGGAAGTTGAGTGCACACATTGACAACCGTTCTGTTAGATAGCTGCGTTTTGGATTTAGAAGCAGATATTTCCCTGTGCGTTCTGCTGTTTCTTCCATAGGCCGGTATTGGGCTGAAAACGCCTGTTTTGAAACTCTGCACAGAAAGGGTTTGCAGACTGCTGAATCCACACACGGGTTTAACTCTGGAAGTTGAGTGCACACATTGACATCCGTTCTGTTAGATTGCTGCTTTTTGGATTTAGAAGCAGATATTTCCCTGTGCTTTCTGCTGTTTCTTCCGTAGGCCGGTATTGGGCTGAAAACGCCTGTTTTGAAACTCTGCACAGAAAGGGTTTGCAGACTGCTGAATCCACACACGGGTTTAACTCTGGAAGTTGAGTGCACACATTGACAACCGTTCTCTTAGATAGCTGCGTTTTGGAATTAGAAGCAGATGTTTCCCTCTGCGTTCTGCTGTTTCTTCCAAAGGCCGGTATTGGGCTGAAAACGCCTGTTTTGAAACTCTGCACAGAAAGGGTTTGCAGACTGCTGAATCCACACACGGGTTTAACTCTGGAAGTTGAGTGCACACATTGACAACCGTTCTGTTAGATAGCTGCGTTTTGGATTTAGAAGCAGATATTTCCCTGTGCGTTCTGCTGTTTCTTCCATAGGCCGGTATTGGACTGAAAACGCCTGTTTTGAAACTCTGCACAGAAAGGGTTTGCAGACTGCTGAATCCACAAACGGGTTTAACTCTGGAAGTTGAGTGCACAGATTGACAACCGTTCTGTTAGATAGCTGCGTTTTGGATTTAGAAGCAGATGTTTCCCTGTGCTTTCTACTGTTTCTTCCATAGGCCGGTTTTGGGCTGAAAACGCCTGTTTTGAAACTCTGCACAGAAAGGGTTTGCAGACTGCTGAATCCACACACGGTTTTAACTCTGGAAGTTGAGTTCACACATTGACAACCGTTCTGTTAGATAGCTGCGTTTTGGATTTAGAAGCAGATATTTCCCTGTGCGTTCTGCTGTTTCTACCATAGGCCGATATTGGGCTGAAAACGCCTGTTTTGAAACTCTGCACAGAAAGGGTTTGCAGACTGCTGAATCCACACACGGGTTTAACTCTGGAAGTTGAGTGCACACATTGACAACCGTTCTGTTAGATTGCTGCTTTTTGGATTTAGAAGCAGATATTTCCCTGTGCTTTCTGCTGTTTCTTCCATAGGCCGGTATTGGGCTGAAAACGCCTGTTTTGAAACTCTGCACAGAAAGGGTTTGCAGACTGCTGAATCCACACACGGGTTTAACTCTGGAAGTTGAGTGCACACATTGACAACCGTTCTCTTAGATAGCTGCGTTTTGGATTTAGAAGCAGATGTTTCCCTCTGCGTTCTGCTGTTTCTTCCAAAGGCCGGTATTGGGCTGAAAACGCCTGTTTTGAAACTCTGCACAGAAAGGGTTTGCAGACTGCTGAATCCACACACGGGTTTAACTCTGGAAGTTGAGTGCACACATTGACAACCGTTCTGTTAGATAGCTGCGTTTTGGATTTAGAAGCAGATATTTCCCTGTGCGTTCTGCTGTTTCTTCCATAGGCCGGTATTGGGCTGAAAACGCCTGTTTTGAAACTCTGCACAGAAAGGGTTTGCAGACTGCTGAATCCACACACGGGTTTAACTCTGGAAGTTGAGTGCACAGATTGACAACCGTTCTGTTAGATAGCTGCGTTTTGGATTTAGAAGCAGATGTTTCCCTGTGCTTTCTACTGTTTCTTCCATAGGCCGGTTTTGGGCTGAAAACGCCTGTTTTGAAACTCTGCACAGAAAGGGTTTGCAGACTGCTGAATCCACACACGGTTTTAACTCTGGAAGTTGAGTGCACACATTGACAACCGTTCTGTTAGATAGCTGCGTTTTGGATTTAGAAGCAGATATTTCCCTGTGCGTTCTGCTGTTTCTACCATAGGCCGATATTGGGCTGAAAACGCCTGTTTTGAAACTCTGCACAGAAAGGGTTGGCAGACTGCTGAATCCACACACGGGTTTAACTCTGGAAGTTGAGTGCACACATTGACAACCGTTCTGTTAGATAGCTGCTTTTTGGATTTAGAAGCAGATATTTCCCTGTGCTTTCTGCTGTTTCTTCCGTAGGCCGGTATTGGGCTGAAAACGTCTGTTTTGAAACTCTGCACAGAAAGGGTTTGCAGACTGCTGAATCCACACACGGGTTTAACTCTGGAAGTTGAGTGCACACATTGACAACCGTTCTGTTAGATAGCTTCGTTTTTGATTTAGAAGCAGATATTTCCCTGTGCTTTCTGCTGTTTCTTCCATATGCCGGTATTGGGCTGAAAACGCCTGTTTTGAAACTCTGCACAGAAAGGGTTTGCCGACTGCTGAATCCACACACGGGTTTAACTCTGGAAGTTGAGTGCACACATTGACAACCGTTCTGTTAGATAGCTGCGTTTTGGATTTAGAAGCAGATATTTCCCTGTGCGTTCTGCTGTTTCTTCCATAGGCCGGTATTGGGCTGAAAACGCCTGTTTTGAAACTCTGCACAGAAAGGGTTTGCAGACTGCTGAATCCACACACGGGTTTAACTCTGGAAGTTGAGTGCACACATTGACAACCGTTCTGTTAGATTGCTGCTTTTTGGATTTAGAAGCAGATATTTCCCTGTGCTTTCTGCTGTTTCTTCCGTAGGCCGGTATTGGGCTGAAAACGCCTGTTTTGAAACTCTGCACAGAAAGGGTTTGCAGACTGCTGAATCCACACACGGGTTTAACTCTGGAAGTTGAGTGCACACATTGACAACCGTTCTCTTAGATAGCTGCGTTTTGGATTTAGAAGCAGATGTTTCCCTCTGCGTTCTGCTGTTTCTTCCAAAGGCCGGTATTGGGCTGAAAACGCCTGTTTTGAAACTCTGCACAGAAAGGGTTTGCAGACTGCTGAATCCACACACGGGTTTAACTCTGGAAGTTGAGTGCACACATTGACAACCGTTCTGTTAGATAGCTGCGTTTTGGATTTAGAAGCAGATATTTCCCTGTGCGTTCTGCTGTTTCTTGCATAGGCCGGTATTGGGCTGAAAACGCCTGTTTTGAAACTCTGCACAGAAAGGGTTTGCAGACTGCTGAATCCACACACGGGTTTAACTCTGGAAGTTGAGTGCACAGATTGACAACCGTTCTGTTAGATAGCTGCGTTTTGGATTTAGAAGCAGATATTTCCCTGTGCTTTCTGCTGTTTCTTCCATAGGGCGGTATTGTGCTGAAAACGCCTGTTTTGAAACTCTGCACAGAAAGGGTTTGCAGACTGCTGAATCCACACACGGGTTTAACTCTTGAAGTTGAGTGCACACATTGACAACAGTTCTGTTAGATAGCTGCGTTTTGGATTTAGAAGCAGATGTTTCCCTGTGCTTTCTGCTGTTTCTTCCATAGGCCGGTTTTGGGCTGAAAACGCCTGTTTTGAAACTCTGCACAGAAAGGGTTTGCAGACTGCTGAATCCACACACGGGTTTAACTCTGGAAGTTGAGTGCACACATTGACAACCGTTCTGTTAGATATCTGCGTTTTGGATTTAGAAGCAGATGTTTCCCTGTGCTTTCTGCTGTTTCTTCCATAGGCCGGTTTTGGGCTGAAAACGCCTGTTTTGAAACTCTGCACAGAAAGGGTTTGCAGACTGCTGAATCCACACACGGGTTTAACTCTGGAAGTTGAGTGCACAAATTGACAACAGTTCTGTTAGATAGCTGCGTTTTGGATTTAGAAGCAGATATTTCCCTTTGCTTTCTGCTGTTTCTTCCATAGGCCGGTATTGGGCTGAAAACGCCTGTTTTGAAACTCTGCACAAAAAGGGTTTGCAGACTGCTGAATCCACACACGGGTTTAACTCTGGAATTTGAGTGCACACATTGACAACCGTTCTGTTAGATAGCTGCGTTTTGGATTTAGAAGCAGATATTTCCCTGTGCGTTCTGCTGTTTCTACCATAGGCCGATATTGGGCTGAAAACGCCTGTTTTGAAACTCTGCACAGAAAGGGTTTGCAGACTGCTGAATCCACACACGGGTTTAACTCTGGAAGTTGAGTGCACACATTGACAACCGTTCTGTTAGATAGCTGCTTTTTGGATTTAGAAGCAGATATTTCCCTGTGCTTTCTGCTGTTTCTTCCGTAGGCCGGTATTGGGCTGAAAACGTCTGTTTTGAAACTCTGCACAGAAAGGGTTTGCAGACTGCTGAATCCACACACGGGTTTAACTCTGGAAGTTGAGTGCACACATTGACAACCGTTCTGTTAGATACCTGCGTTTTGGATTTAGAAGCAGATATTTCCCTCTGCGTTCTGCTGTTTCTTCCATATGCCGGTATTGGGCTGAAAACGCCTGTTTTGAAACTCTGCACAGAAAGGGTTTGCAGACTGCTGAATCCACACACGGGTTTAACTCTGGAAGTTGAGTGCACACATTGACAACCGTTCTGTTAGATAGCTGCGTTTTGGATTTAGAAGCAGATATTTCCCTGTGCGTTCTGCTGTTTCTTCCATAGGCCGGTATTGGGCTGAAAACGCCTGTTTTGAAACTCTGCACAGAAAGGGTTTGCAGACTGCTGAATCCACACACGGGTTTAACTCTGGAAGTTGAGTGCACACATTGACAACCGTTCTGTTAGATAGCTGCGTTTTGGATTTAGAAGCAGATATTTCCCTCTGCGTTCTGCTGTTTCTTCCATATGCCGGTATTGGGCTGAAAACGCCTGTTTTGAAACTCTGCACAGAAAGGGTTTGCAGACTGCTGAATCCACACACGGGTTTAACTCTGGAAGTTGAGTGCACACATTGACAACCGTTTCTGTTAGATAGCTGCGTTTTGGATTTAGAAGCAGATATTTCCCTGTGCTTTCTGCTGTTTCTTCCGTAGGCTGGTATTGGGCTGAAAACGCCTGTTTTGAATCTCTGCACAGAAAGGGTTTGCAGACTGCTGAATCCACACACGGGTTTAACTCTGGAAGTTGAGTGCACACATTGACAACCGTTCTGTTAGATAGCTGCGTTTTGGATTTAGAAGCAGATATTTCCCTGTGCGTTCTGCTGTTTCTTCCATAGGCCGGTATTGGGCTGAAAACGCCTGTTTTGAAACTCTGCACAGAAAGGGTTTGCAGACTGCTGAATCCACACACGGGTTTAACTCTGGAAGTTGAGTGCACACATTGACAACCGTTCTGTTAGATAGCTGCGTTTTGGATTTAGAAGCAGATATTTCCCTCTGCGTTCTGCTGTTTCTTCCATATGCCGGTATTGGGCTGAAAACGCCTGTTTTGAAACTCTGCACAGAAAGGGTTTGCAGACTGCTGAATCCACACACGGGTTTAACTCTGGAAGTTGAGTGCACACATTGACAACCGTTCTGTTAGATAGCTGCGTTTTGGATTTAGAAGCAGATATTTCCCTGTGCTTTCTGCTGTTTCTTCCGTAGGCTGGTATTGGGCTGAAAACGCCTGTTTTGAAACTCTGCACAGAAAGGGTTTGCAGACTGCTGAATCCACACACGGGTTTAACTCTGGAAGTTGAGTGCACACATTGACAACCGTTCTGTTAGATAGCTGCGTTTTGGATTTAGAAGCAGATATTTCCCTGTGCGTTCTGCTGTTTCTTCTATAGGCCGGTATTGGGCTGAAAACGCCTGTTTTGAAACTCTGCACAGAAAGGGTTTGCAGACTGCTGAATCCACACACGGGTTTAACTCTGGAAGTTGAGTGCACACATTGACAACCGTTCTGTTAGATTGCTGCGTTTTGGATTTAGAAGCAGATATTTCCCCGTACTTTCTGCGGTTTCTTCCATATGCCGGTATTGGGCTGAAAACGCCTGTTTTGAAACTCTGCACAGAAAGGGTTTGCAGACTGCTGAATCCACACACGGGTTTAACTCTGGTAGTTGAGTGCACACATTGACAACCGTTTTGTTAGATAGCTGCGTTTTGGATTTAGAAGCAGATATTTCCCTGTGCTTTCTGCTGTTTCTTCCATAGGCCGGTCTTGGGCTGAAAACGCCTGTTTTGAAACTCTGCACAGAAAGGGTTTGCAGACTGCTGAATCCACACACGGGTTTAACTCTGGAAGTTGAGTGCACACATTGACAACAGTTCTGTTAGATAGCTGCGTTTTGGATTTAGAAGCAGATATTACCCTGTGCTTTCTGCTGTTTCTTCCATAGGCCGGTATTGGGCTGAAAACGCCTGTTTTGAAACTCTGCACAGAAAGGGTTTGCAGACTGCTGAATCCACACACGGGTTTAACTCTGGAATTTGAGTGCACACATTGACAACCGTTCTGTTAGGTAGCTGCGTTTTGGATTTAGAAGCAGATATTTCCCTGTGCGTTCTGCTGTTTCTTCCATTGGCCGGTATTGGGCTGAAAACGCCTGTTTTGAAACTCTGCACAGAAAAGGTTTGCAGACTGCTGAATCCACACACGGGTTTAACTCTGGAAGTTGAGTGCATACATTGACAACCGTTCTGTTAGATAGCTGCGTTTTGGATTTAGAAGCAGATGTTTCCCTGTGCTTTCTGCTGTTTCTTCCATAGGCCGGTATTGGGCTGAAAACGCCTGTTTTGAAACTCTGCACAGAAAGTGTTTGCAGACTGCTGAATCCACACACGGGTTTATCTCTGGAAGTTGAGTGCACAGATTGACAACAGTTCTGTTAGATAGCTGCGTTTTGGATTTAGAAGCAGATATTTCCCTGTGCTTTCTGCTGTTTCTTCCATAGGCCGGTATTGGGCTGAAAACGCCTGTTTTGAAACTCTGCACAGAAAGGGTTTGCAGACTGCTGAATCCACACACGGGTTTAACTCTGGAAGTTGAGTGCACACATTGACAACCGTTCTGTTAGATAGCTGCGTTTTGGATTTAGAAGCAGATATTTCCCTGTGCTTTCTGCTGTTTCTTCCATAGGCCGGTATTGGGCTGAAAACGCCTGTTTTGAAACTCTGCACAGAAAGGGTTTGCAGACTGCTGAATCCACACACGGGTTTAACTCTGGAATTTGAGTGCACACATTGACAACCGTTCTGTTAGGTAGCTGCGTTTTGGATTTAGAAGCAGATATTTCCCTGTGCGTTCTGCTGTTACTTCCATAGGCCGGTATTGGGCTGAAAACGCCTGTTTTGAAACTCTGCACAGAAAAGGTTTGCAGACTGCTGAATCCACACACGGGTTTAACTCTGGAAGTTGAGTGCACACATTGACAACAGTTCTGTTAGATAGCTGCGTTTTGGATTTAGAAGCAGATATTACCCTGTGCTTTCTGCTGTTTCTTCCGTAGGCTGGTATTGGGCTGAAAACGCCTGTTTTGAAACTCTGCACAGAAAGGGTTTGCAGACTGCTGAATCCACACACGGGTTTAACTCTGGAAGTTGAGTGCACACATTGACAACCGTTCTGTTAGATATCTGCGTTTTGGATTTAGAAGCAGATGTTTCCCTGTGCTTTCTGCTGTTTCTTCCATAGGCCGGTTTTGGGCTGAAAACGCCTGTTTTGAAACTCTGCACAGAAAGGGTTTGCAGACTGCTGAATCCACACACGGGTTTAACTCTGCAAGTTGAGTGCACAAATTGACAACAGTTCTGTTAGGTAGCTGCGTTTTGGATTTAGAAGCAGATATTTCCCTGTGCTTTCTGCTGTTTCTTCCATAGGCCGGTATTGGGCTGAAAACGCCTGTTTTGAAACTCTGCACAAAAAGGGTTTGCAGACTGCTGAATCCACACACGGGTTTAACTCTGGAAGTTGAGTGCACACATTGACAACCGTTCTGTTAGATAGCTGCTTTTTGGATTTAGAAGCAGATATTTCCCTGTGCTTTCTGCTGTTTCTTCCGTAGGCCGGTATTGGGCTGAAAATGCCTGTTTTGAAACTCTGCACAGAAAGGGTTTGCAGACTGCTGAATCCACACACGGGTTTAACTCTGGAAGTTGAGTGCACACATTGACAACCGTTCTGTTAGATAGCTGCGTTTTGGATTTAGAAGCAGATATTTCCCTGTGCTTTCTGCTGTTTCTTCCATAGGCCGGTATTGGGCTGAAAACGCCTGTTTTGAAACTCTGCACAGAAAGGGTTTGCAGACTGCTGAATCCACACACGGGTTTAACTCTGGAAGTTGAGTGCATACATTGACGACCGTTCTGTTAGATAGCTGCGTTTTGGATTTAGAAGCAGATGTTTCCCTGTGCTTTCTGCTGTTTCTTCCATAGGCCGGTATTGGGCTGAAAACGCCTGTTTTGAAACTCTGCACAGAAAGTGTTTGCAGACTGCTGAATCCACCCACGGGTTTATCTCTGGAAGTTGAGTGCACACATTGACAACAGTCCTGTTAGATAGCTGCGTTTTGGATTTAGAAGCAGATATTTCCCTGTGCTTTCTGCTGTTTCTTCCATAGGCCGGTATTGGGCTGAAAACGCCTGTTTTGAAACTCTGCACAGAAAGGGTTTGCAGACTGCTGAATCCACACACGGGTTTAACTCTGGAAGTTGAGTGCACACATTGACAACCGTTCTGTTAGATAGCTGCGTTTTGGATTTAGAAGCAGATATTTCCCTGTGCGTTCTGCTGTTTCTTCCATAGGCCGGTATTGGGCTGAAAACGCCTGTTTTGAAACTCTGCACAGAAAGGGTTTGCAGACTGCTGAATCCACACACGGGTTTAACTCTGGAAGTTGAGTGCACACATTGACAACCGTTCTGTTAGATAGCTGCGTTTTGGATTTAGAAGCAGATATTTCCCTGTGCTTTCTGCTGTTTCTTCCGTAGGCCGGTATTGGGCTGAAAACGCCTGTTTTGAAACTCTGCACAAAAAGGGTTTGCAGACTG
The DNA here is from genome assembly GCF_030222135.1 of Aotus nancymaae. Classification (NCBI taxonomy): domain Eukaryota; kingdom Metazoa; phylum Chordata; class Mammalia; order Primates; family Aotidae; genus Aotus; species Aotus nancymaae. The sequence continues at coordinate 141,169 of NW_026988585.1, forward strand.
CTGAATCCACACACGGGTTTAACTCTGGAAGTTGAGTGCACACATTGACAACCGTTCTGTTAGATAGCTGCGTTTTGGATTTAGAAGCAGATATTTCCCTGTGCTTTGTGCTGTTTCTTCCGTAGGCTGGTATTGGGCTGAAAACGCCTGTTTTGAAACTCTGCACAGAAAGGGTTTGCAGACTGCTGAATCCACACACGGGTTTAACTCTGGAATTTGAGTTCACACATTGACAACCGTTCTGTTAGATAGCTGCGTTTTGGATTTAGAAGCAGATATTTCCCTGTGCTTTCTGCTGTTTGTTCCGTAGGCTGGTATTGGGCTGAAAACGTCTGTTTTGAAACTCTGCACAGAAAGGGTTTGCAGACTGCTGAATCCACACACGGGTTTAACTCTGGAAGTTGAGTGCACACATTGACAACCGTTCTGTTAGATAGCTGCGTTTTGGATTTAGAAGCAGATATTTCCCTGTGCGTTCTGCTGTTTCTTCCATAGGCCGGTATTGGGCTGAAAACGCCTGTTTTGAAACTGTGCACAGAAAGGGTTTGCAGACTGCTGAATCCACACACGAGTTTAACTCTGGAAGATGAGTGAACACATTGACAACCGTTCTGTTAGATAGCTGCGTTTTGGATTTTGAAGCAGATATTTCCCCGTACTTTCTGCGGTTTCTTCCATATGCCGGTATTGGGCTGAAAACGCCTGTTTTGAAACTCTGCACAGAAAGGGTTTGCAGACTGCTGAATCCAAACACGGGTTTAACTCTGGTAGTTGAGTGCACACATTGACAACCGTTCTGTTAGATAGCTGCGTTTTGGATTTAGAAGCAGATATTTCCCTGTGCGTTCTGCTGTTTCTTCCATAGGCCGGTATTGGGCTGACAACGCCTGTTTTGAAACTCTGCACAGAAAGGGTTTGCAGACTGCTGAATCCACACACGGGTTTAACTCTGGAAGTTGAGTGCACACATTGACAATCGTTCTGTTACATAGCTTCGTTTTGGATTTAGAAGCAGATATTTCCCTGTGCTTTCTGCTGTTTCTTCCATAGGCCGGTATTGGGCTGAAAACGCCTGTTTTGAAACTCTGCACAGAAAGGGGTTGCAGACTGCTGAATCCACACACGGGTTTAACTCTGGAAGTTGAGTGCACAGATTGACAACCGTTCTGTTAGATAGCTGCGTTTTGGATTTAGAAGCAGATATTTCCCTGTGCTTTCTGCTGTTTCTTCCATAGGCCGGTATTGGGCTGAAAACGCCTGTTTTGAAACTCTGCACAGAAAGGGTTTGCAGACTGCTGAATACACACACGGGTTTATCTCTGGAAGTTGAGTGCACACATTGACAACCGTTCTGTTAGATAGCTGCGCTTTGGATTTAGAAGCAGATATTTCCCTGTGCTTTCTGCTGTTTCTTCCATAGGCCGGTATTGGGCTGAAAACGCCTGTTTTGAAACTCTGCACAGAAAGGGTTTGCAGACTGCTGAATCCACACACGGGTTTAACTCTGGAAGTTGAGTGCACACATTGACAACCGTTCTGTTAGATAGCTGCGTTTTGGATTTAGAAGCAGATATTTCCCTGTGCTTTCTGCTGTTTCTTCCATAGGCCGGTTTTGGGCTGAAAACGCCTGTTTTGAAACTCTGCACAGAAAGGGTTTGCAGACTGCTGTATCCACACACGGGTTTATCTCTGGAAGTTGAGTGCACACATTGACAACCGTTCTGTTAGATAGCTGCGTTTTGGATTTAGAAGCAGATATTTCCCTGTGCGTTCTGCTGTTTCTTCCATAGGCCGGTATTGGGCTGAAAACGCCTGTTTTGAAACTCTGCACAGAAAGGGTTTGCAGACTGCTGAATCCACACACGGGTTTAACTCTGGAAGTTGAGTGCACACATTGACAACCGTTCTGTTAGATAGCTGCGTTTTGGATTTAGAAGCAGATATTTCCCTGTGCTTTCTGCTGTTTCTTCCGTAGGCCGGTATTGGGCTGAAAACGCCTGTTTTGAAACTCTGCACAGAAAGGGTTTGCAGACTGCTGAATCCACACACGGGTTTAACTCTGGAAGTTGAGTGCACACATTGACAACCGTTCTGTTAGATAGCTGCGTTTTGGATTTAGAAGCAGATATTTCCCTGTGCTTTCTGCTGTTTCTTCCGTAGGCTGGTATTGGGCTGTAAACGCCTGTTTTGAAACTCTGCACAGAAAGGGTTTGCAGACTGCTGAATCCACACACGGGTTTAACTCTGGAAGTTGAGTGCACACATTGACAACCGTTCTGTTAGATAGCTGCGTTTTGAATTTAGAAGCAGATATTTCCCTGTGCTTTCTGCTGTTTGTTCCGTAGGCTGGTATTGGGCTGAAAACGCCTGTTTTGAAACTCTGCACAGAAAGGGTTTGCAGACTGCTGAATCCACACACGGGTTTAACTCTGGAAGTTGAGTGCACACATTGACAACCGTTCTGTTAGATAGCTGCGTTTTGGATTTAGAAGCAGATATTTCCCTGTGCGTTCTGCTGTTTCGTCCATAGGCCGGTATTGGGCTGAAAACGCCTGTTTTGAAACTCTGCACAGAAAGGGTTTGCAGACTGCTGAATCCACACACGGGTTTAACTCTGGAAGATGAGTGAACACATTGACAACCGTTCTGTTAGATTGCTGCGTTTTGGATTTAGAAGCAGATATTTCCCCGTACTTTCTGCGGTTTCTTCCATATGCCGGTATTGGGCTGAAAACGCCTGTTTTGAAACTCTGCACAGAAAGGGTTTGCAGACTGCTGAATCCACACACGGGTTTAACTCTGGTAGTTGAGTGCACACATTGACAACCGTTCTGTTAGATAGCTGCGTTTTGGATTTAGAAGCAGATATTTCCCTGTGCGTTCTGCTGTTTCTTCCATAGGCCGGTATTGGGCTGACAACGCCTGTTTTGAAACTCTGCACAGAAAGGGTTTGCAGACTGCTGAATCCACACACGGGTTTAACTCTGGAAGTTGAGTGCACACATTGACAATCGTTCTGTTACATAGCTGCGTTTTAGATTTAGAAGCAGATATTTCCCTGTGCTTTCTGCTGTTTCTTCCATATGCCGGTATTGGGCTGAAAACGCCTGTTTTGAAACTCTGCACAGAAAGGGTTTGCAGACTGCTGAATCCACACACGGGTTTAACTCTGGAAGTTGAGTGCACACATTGACAACCGTTCTGTTAGATAGCTGCGTTTTAGATTTAGAAGCAGATATTTCCCTCTGCGTTCTGCTGTTTCTTCCATATGCCGGTATTGGGCTGAAAACGCCTGTTTTGAAACTCTGCACAGAAAGGGTTTGCCGACTGCTGAATCCACACACGGGTTTAACTCTGGAAGTTGAGTGCACACATTGACAACCGTTCTGTTAGATAGCTGCGTTTTGGATTTAGAAGCAGATATTTCCCTGTGCGTTCTGCTGTTTCTTCCATAGGCCGGTATTGGGCTGAAAACGCCTGTTTTGAAACTCTGCACAGAAAGGGTTTGCAGACTGCTGAATCCACACACGGGTTTAACTCTGGAAGTTGAGTGCACACATTGACATCCGTTCTGTTAGATTGCTGCTTTTTGGATTTAGAAGCAGATATTTCCCTGTGCTTTCTGCTGTTTCTTCCGTAGGCCGGTATTGGGCTGAAAACGCCTGTTTTGAAACTCTGCACAGAAAGGGTTTGCAGACTGCTGAATCCACACACGGGTTTAACTCTGGAAGTTGAGTGCACACATTGACAACCGTTCTCTTAGATAGCTGCGTTTTGGAATTAGAAGCAGATGTTTCCCTCTGCGTTCTGCTGTTTCTTCCAAAGGCCGGTATTGGGCTGAAAACGCCTGTTTTGAAACTCTGCACAGAAAGGGTTTGCAGACTGCTGAATCCACACACGGGTTTAACTCTGGAAGTTGAGTGCACACATTGACAACCGTTCTGTTAGATAGCTGCGTTTTGGATTTAGAAGCAGATATTTCCCTGTGCGTTCTGCTGTTTCTTCCATAGGCCGGTATTGGACTGAAAACGCCTGTTTTGAAACTCTGCACAGAAAGGGTTTGCAGACTGCTGAATCCACACACGGGTTTAACTCTGGAAGTTGAGTGCACAGATTGACAACCGTTCTGTTAGATAGCTGCGTTTTGGATTCAGAAGCAGATGTTTCCCTGTGCTTTCTACTGTTTCTTCCATAGGCCGGTTTTGGGCTGAAAACGCCTGTTTTGAAACTCTGCACAGAAAGGGTTTGCAGACTGCTGAATCCACACACGGTTTTAACTCTGGAAGTTGAGTGCACACATTGACAACCGTTCTGTTAGATAGCTGCGTTTTGGATTTAGAAGCAGATATTTCCCTGTGCGTTCTGCTGTTTCTACCATAGGCCGATATTGGGCTGAAAACGCCTGTTTTGAAACTCTGCACAGAAAGGGTTTGCAGACTGCTGAATCCACACACGGGTTTAACTCTGGAAGTTGAGTGCACACATTGACAACCGTTCTGTTAGATTGCTGCTTTTTGGATTTAGAAGCAGATATTTCCCTGTGCTTTCTGCTGTTTCTTCCATAGGCCGGTATTGGGCTGAAAACGCCTGTTTTGAAACTCTGCACAGAAAGGGTTTGCAGACTGCTGAATCCACACACGGGTTTAACTCTGGAAGTTGAGTGCACACATTGACAACCGTTCTCTTAGATAGCTGCGTTTTGGATTTAGAAGCAGATGTTTCCCTCTGCGTTCTGCTGTTTCTTCCAAAGGCCGGTATTGGGCTGAAAACGCCTGTTTTGAAACTCTGCACAGAAAGGGTTTGCAGACTGCTGAATCCACACACGGGTTTAACTCTGGAAGTTGAGTGCACACATTGACAACCGTTCTGTTAGATAGCTGCGTTTTGGATTTAGAAGCAGATATTTCCCTGTGCGTTCTGCTGTTTCTTCCATAGGCCGGTATTGGGCTGAAAACGCCTGTTTTGAAACTCTGCACAGAAAGGGTTTGCAGACTGCTGAATCCACACACGGGTTTAACTCTGGAAGTTGAGTGCACAGATTGACAACCGTTCTGTTAGATAGCTGCGTTTTGGATTTAGAAGCAGATGTTTCCCTGTGCTTTCTACTGTTTCTTCCATAGGCCGGTTTTGGGCTGAAAACGCCTGTTTTGAAACTCTGCACAGAAAGGGTTTGCAGACTGCTGAATCCACACACGGTTTTAACTCTGGAAGTTGAGTGCACACATTGACAACCGTTCTGTTAGATAGCTGCGTTTTGGATTTAGAAGCAGATATTTCCCTGTGCGTTCTGCTGTTTCTACCATAGGCCGATATTGGGCTGAAAACGCCTGTTTTGAAACTCTGCACAGAAAGGGTTGGCAGACTGCTGAATCCACACACGGGTTTAACTCTGGAAGTTGAGTGCACACATTGACAACCGTTCTGTTAGATAGCTGCTTTTTGGATTTAGAAGCAGATATTTCCCTGTGCTTTCTGCTGTTTCTTCCGTAGGCCGGTATTGGGCTGAAAACGTCTGTTTTGAAACTCTGCACAGAAAGGGTTTGCAGACTGCTGAATCCACACACGGGTTTAACTCTGGAAGTTGAGTGCACACATTGACAACCGTTCTGTTAGATAGCTTCGTTTTTGATTTAGAAGCAGATATTTCCCTGTGCTTTCTGCTGTTTCTTCCATATGCCGGTATTGGGCTGAAAACGCCTGTTTTGAAACTCTGCACAGAAAGGGTTTGCAGACTGCTGAATCCACACACGGGTTTAACTCTGGAAGTTGAGTGCACACATTGACAACCGTTCTGTTAGATAGCTGCGTTTTAGATTTAGAAGCAGATATTTCCCTCTGCGTTCTGCTGTTTCTTCCATATGCCGGTATTGGGCTGAAAACGCCTGTTTTGAAACTCTGCACAGAAAGGGTTTGCCGACTGCTGAATCCACACACGGGTTTAACTCTGGAAGTTGAGTGCACACATTGACAACCGTTCTGTTAGATAGCTGCGTTTTGGATTTAGAAGCAGATATTTCCCTGTGCGTTCTGCTGTTTCTTCCATAGGCCGGTATTGGGCTGAAAACGCCTGTTTTGAAACTCTGCACAGAAAGGGTTTGCAGACTGCTGAATCCACACACGGGTTTAACTCTGGAAGTTGAGTGCACACATTGACAACCGTTCTGTTAGATTGCTGCTTTTTGGATTTAGAAGCAGATATTTCCCTGTGCTTTCTGCTGTTTCTTCCGTAGGCCGGTATTGGGCTGAAAACGCCTGTTTTGAAACTCTGCACAGAAAGGGTTTGCAGACTGCTGAATCCACACACGGGTTTAACTCTGGAAGTTGAGTGCACACATTGACAACCGTTCTCTTAGATAGCTGCGTTTTGGATTTAGAAGCAGATGTTTCCCTCTGCGTTCTGCTGTTTCTTCCAAAGGCCGGTATTGGGCTGAAAACGCCTGTTTTGAAACTCTGCACAGAAAGGGTTTGCAGACTGCTGAATCCACACACGGGTTTAACTCTGGAAGTTGAGTGCACACATTGACAACCGTTCTGTTAGATAGCTGCGTTTTGGGTTTAGAAGCAGATATTTCCCTGTGCGTTCTGCTGTTTCTTCCATAGGCCGGTATTGGGCTGAAAACGCCTGTTTTGAAACTCTGCACAGAAAGGGTTTGCAGACTGCTGAATCCACACACGGGTTTAACTCTGGAAGTTGAGTGCACAGATTGACAACCGTTCTGTTAGATAGCTGCGTTTTGGATTTAGAAGCAGATATTTCCCTGTGCTTTCTGCTGTTTCTTCCATAGGGCGGTATTGTGCTGAAAACGCCTGTTTTGAAACTCTGCACAGAAAGGGTTTGCAGACTGCTGAATCCACACACGGGTTTAACTCTTGAAGTTGAGTGCACACATTGACAACAGTTCTGTTAGATAGCTGCGTTTTGGATTTAGAAGCAGATGTTTCCCTGTGCTTTCTGCTGTTTCTTCCATAGGCCGGTTTTGGGCTGAAAACGCCTGTTTTGAAACTCTGCACAAAAAGGGTTTGCAGACTGCTGAATCCACACACGGGTTTAACTCTGGAAGTTGAGTGCACACATTGACAACCGTTCTGTTAGATATCTGCGTTTTGGATTTAGAAGCAGATGTTTCCCTGTGCTTTCTGCTGTTTCTTCCATAGGCCGGTTTTGGGCTGAAAACGCCTGTTTTGAAACTGCACAGAAAGGGTTTGCAGACTGCTGAATCCACACACGGGTTTAACTCTGGAAGTTGAGTGCACAAATTGACAACAGTTCTGTTAGATAGCTGCGTTTTGGATTTAGAAGCAGATATTTCCCTTTGCTTTCTGCTGTTTCTTCCATAGGCCGGTATTGGGCTGAAAACGCCTGTTTTGAAACTCTGCACAAAAAGGGTTTGCAGACTGCTGAATCCACACACGGGTTTAACTCTGGAATTTGAGTGCACACATTGACAACCGTTCTGTTAGATAGCTGCGTTTTGGATTTAGAAGCAGATATTTCCCTGTGCGTTCTGCTGTTTCTACCATAGGCCGATATTGGGCTGAAAACGCCTGTTTTGAAACTCTGCACAGAAAGGGTTTGCAGACTGCTGAATCCACACACGGGTTTAACTCTGGAAGTTGAGTGCACACATTGACAACCGTTCTGTTAGATAGCTGCTTTTTGGATTTAGAAGCAGATATTTCCCTGTGCTTTCTGCTGTTTCTTCCGTAGGCCGGTATTGGGCTGAAAACGTCTGTTTTGAAACTCTGCACAGAAAGGGTTTGCAGCCTGCTGAATCCACACACGGGTTTAACTCTGGAAGTTGAGTGCACACATTGACAACCGTTCTGTTAGATACCTGCGTTTTGGATTTAGAAGCAGATATTTCCCTCTGCGTTCTGCTGTTTCTTCCATATGCCGGTATTGGGCTGAAAACGCCTGTTTTGAAACTCTGCACAGAAAGGGTTTGCAGACTGCTGAATCCACACACGGGTTTAACTCTGGAAGTTGAGTGCACACATTGACAACCGTTCTGTTAGATAGCTGCGTTTTGGATTTAGAAGCAGATATTTCCCTGTGCGTTCTGCTGTTTCTTCCATAGGCCGGTATTGGGCTGAAAACGCCTGTTTTGAAACTCTGCACAGAAAGGGTTTGCAGACTGCTGAATCCACACACGGGTTTAACTCTGGAAGTTGAGTGCACACATTGACAACCGTTCTGTTAGATAGCTGCGTTTTGGATTTAGAAGCAGATATTTCCCTCTGCGTTCTGCTGTTTCTTCCATATGCCGGTATTGGGCTGAAAACGCCTGTTTTGAAACTCTGCACAGAAAGGGTTTGCAGACTGCTGAATCCACACACGGGTTTAACTCTGGAAGTTGAGTGCACACATTGACAACCGTTTCTGTTAGATAGCTGCGTTTTGGATTTAGAAGCAGATATTTCCCTGTGCTTTCTGCTGTTTCTTCCGTAGGCTGGTATTGGGCTGAAAACGCCTGTTTTGAAACTCTGCACAGAAAGGGTTTGCAGACTGCTGAATCCACACACGGGTTTAACTCTGGAAGTTGAGTGCACACATTGACAACCGTTCTGTTAGATAGCTGCGTTTTGGATTTAGAAGCAGATATTTCCCTGTGCGTTCTGCTGTTTCTTCCATAGGCCGGTATTGGGCTGAAAACGCCTGTTTTGAAACTCTGCACGGAAAGGGTTTGCAGACTGCTGAATCCACACACGGGTTTAACTCTGGAAGTTGAGTGCACACATTGACAACCGTTCTGTTAGATAGCTGCGTTTTGGATTTAGAAGCAGATATTTCCCTCTGCGTTCTGCTGTTTCTTCCATATGCCGGTATTGGGCTGAAAACGCCTGTTTTGAAACTCTGCACAGAAAGGGTTTGCAGACTGCTGAATCCACACACGGGTTTAACTCTGGAAGTTGAGTGCACACATTGACAACCGTTCTGTTAGATAGCTGCGTTTTGGATTTAGAAGCAGATATTTCCCTGTGCTTTCTGCTGTTTCTTCCGTAGGCTGGTATTGGGCTGAAAACGCCTGTTTTGAAACTCTGCACAGAAAGGGTTTGCAGACTGCTGAATCCACACACGGGTTTAACTCTGGAAGTTGAGTGCACACATTGACAACCGTTCTGTTAGATAGCTGCGTTTTGGATTTAGAAGCAGATATTTCCCTGTGCGTTCTGCTGTTTCTTCTATAGGCCGGTATTGGGCTGAAAACGCCTATTTTGAAACTCTGCACAGAAAGGGTTTGCAGACTGCTGAATCCACACACGGGTTTAACTCTGGAAGTTGAGTGCACACATTGACAACCGTTCTGTTAGATTGCTGCGTTTTGGATTTAGAAGCAGATATTTCCCCGTACTTTCTGCGGTTTCTTCCATATGCCGGTATTGGGCTGAAAACGCCTGTTTTGAAACTCTGCACAGAAAGGGTTTGCAGACTGCTGAATCCACACACGGGTTTAACTCTGGTAGTTGAGTGCACACATTGACAACCGTTTTGTTAGATAGCTGCGTTTTGGATTTAGAAGCAGATATTTCCCTGTGCTTTCTGCTGTTTCTTCCATAGGCCGGTCTTGGGCTGAAAACGCCTGTTTTGAAACTCTGCACAGAAAGGGTTTGCAGACTGCTGAATCCACACACGGGTTTAACTCTGGAAGTTGAGTGCACACATTGACAACAGTTCTGTTAGATAGCTGCGTTTTGGATTTAGAAGCAGATGTTTCCCTGTGCTTTCTGCTGTTTCTTCCATAGGCCGGTTTTGGGCTGAAAACGCCTGTTTTGAAACTCTGCACAGAAAGGGTTTGCAGACTGCTGAATCCACACACGGGTTTAACTCTGGAAGTTGAGTGCACACATTGACAACCGTTCTGCTAGATATCTGCGTTTTGGATTTAGAAGCAGATGTTTCCCTGTGCTTTCTGCTGTTTCTTCCATAGGCCGGTTTTGGGCTGAAAACGCCTGTTTTGAAACTCTGCACAGAAAGGGTTTGCAGACTGCTGAATCCACACACGGGTTTAACTCTGGAAGTTGAGTGCACAAATTGACAACAGTTCTGTTAGATAGCTGCGTTTTGGATTTAGAAGCAGATATTTCCCTGTGCTTTCTGCTGTTTCTTCCGTAGGCCGGTATTGGGCTGAAAACGCCTGTTTTGAAACTCTGCACAAAAAGGGTTTGCAGACTGCTGAATCCACACACGGGTTTAACTCTGGAATTTGAGTGCACACATTGACAACCGTTCTGTTAGATAGCTGCGTTTTGGATTTAGAAGCAGATATTTCCCTGTGCGTTCTGCTGTTTCTACCATAGGCCGATATTGGGCTGAAAACGCCTGTTTTGAAACTCTGCACAGAAAGGGTTTGCAGACTGCTGAATCCACACACGGGTTTAACTCTGGAAGTTGAGTGCACACATTGACAACCGTTCTGTTAGATAGCTGCTTTTTGGATTTAGAAGCAGATATTTCCCTGTGCTTTCTGCTGTTTCTTCCGTAGGCCGGTATTGGGCTGAAAACGCCTGTTTTGAAACTCTGCACAGAAAGTGTTTGCAGACTGCTGAATCCACACACGGGTTTATCTCTGGAAGTTGAGTGCACACATTGACAACCGTTCTGTTAGATAGCTGCGTTTTGGATTTAGAAGCAGATATTTCCCTGTGCGTTCTGCTGTTTCTTCCATAGGCCGGTATTGGGCTGAAAACGCCTGTTTTGAAACTCTGCACAGAAAGGGTTTGCAGACTGCTGAATCCACACACGGGTTTAACTCTGGAAGTTGAGTGCACACATTGACAACCGTTCTGTTAGATAGCTGCGTTTTGGATTTAGAAGCAGATATTTCCCTGTGCTTTCTGCTGTTTCTTCCGTAGGCCGAAATTGGGCTGAAAACGCCTATTTTGAAACTCTGCACAGAAAGGGTTTGCAGACTGCTGAATCCACACACGGGTTTAACTCTGGAAGTTGAGTGCACACATTGACAACCGTTCTGTTAGATAGCTGCGTTTTGGATTTAGAAGCAGATATTTCCCTGTGCTTTCTGCTGTTTCTTCCGTAGGCTGGTATTGGGCTGAAAACGCCTGTTTGAAACTCTGCACAGAAAGGGTTTGCAGACTGCTGAATCCACACACGGGTTTAACTCTGGAAGTTGAGTGCACACATTGACAACAGTTCTGTTAGATAGCTGCGTTTTGGATTTAGAAGCAGATGTTTCCCTGTGCTTTCTGCTGTTTCTTCCATAGGCCGGTTTTGGGCTGAAAACGCCTGTTTTGAAACTCTGCACAGAAAGGGTTTGCAGACTGCTGAATCCACACACGGGTTTAACTCTGGAAGTTGAGTGCACACATTGACAACCGTTCTGCTAGATATCTGCGTTTTGGATTTAGAAGCAGATGTTTCCCTGTGCTTTCTGCTGTTTCTTCCATAGGCCGGTTTTGGGCTGAAAACGCCTGTTTTGAAACTCTGCACAGAAAGGGTTTGCAGACTGCTGAATCCACACACGGGTTTAACTCTGGAAGTTGAGTGCACACATTGACAACCGTTCTGTTAGATAGCTGCGTTTTGGATTTAGAAGCAGATATTTCCCTGTGCTTTCTGCTGTTTCTTCCATAGGCCGGTATTGGGCTGAAAACGCCTGTTTTGAAACTCTGCACAGAAAGGTTTTGCAGACTGCTGAATCCACACACGGGTTTAACTCTGGAAGTTGAGTGCACACATTGACAACCGTTCTGTTAGATAGCTGCGTTTTGGATTTAGAAGCAGATGTTTCCCTGTGCTTTCTGCTGTTTCTTCCATAGGCCGGTTTTGGGCTGAAAACGCCTGTTTTGAAACTCTGCACAGAAAGGGTTTGCAGACTGCTGAATCCACACACGGGTTTAACTCTGGAAGTTGAGTGCACACATTGACAACCGTTCTGTTAGATAGCTGCATTTTGGATTTAGAAGCAGATGTTTCCCTGTGCTTTCTACTGTTTCTTCCATAGGCCGGTTTTGGGCTGAAAACGCCTGTTTTGAAACTCTGCACAGAAAGGTTTTGCAGACTGCTGAATCCACACACGGTTTTAACTCTGGAAGTTGAGTGCACACATTGACAACCGTTCTGTTAGATATCTGCGTTTTGGATTTAGAAGCAGATATTTCCCTGTGCGTTCTGCTGTTTCTACCATAGGCCGATATTGGGCTGAAAACGCCTGTTTTGAAACTCTGCACAGAAAGGGTTTGCAGACTGCTGAATCCACACACGGGTTTAACTCTGGAAGTTGAGTGCACACATTGACAACCGTTCTGTTAGATAGCTGCTTTTTGGATTTAGAAGCAGATATTTCCCTGTGTTTCTGCTGTTTCTTCCGTAGGCCGGTATTGGGCTGAAAACGTCTGTTTTGAAACTCTGCACAGAAAGGGTTTGCAGACTGCTGAATCCACACACTGGTTTAACTCTGGAAGTTGAGTGCACACATTGACAACCGTTCTGTTAGATAGCTTCGTTTTTGATTTAGAAGCAGATATTTCCCTGTGCTTTCTGCTGTTTCTTCCATATGCCGGTATTGGGCTGAAAACGCCTGTTTTGAAACTCTGCACAGAAAGGGTTTGCAGACTGCTGAATCCACACACGGGTTTAACTCTGGAAGTTGAGTGCACACATTGACAACCGTTCTGTTAGATAGCTGCGTTTTAGATTTAGAAGCAGATATTTCCCTTTGCGTTCTGCTGTTTCTTCCATATGCCGGTATTGGGCTGAAAACGCCTGTTTTGAAACTCTGCACAGAAAGGGGTTGCCGACTGCTGAATCCACACACGGGTTTAACTCTGGAAGTTGAGTGCACACATTGACAACCGTTCTGTTAGATAGCTGCGTTTTGGATTTAGAAGCAGATATTTCCCTGTGCGTTCTGCTGTTTCTTCCATAGGCCGGTATTGGGCTGAAAACGCCTGTTTTGAAACTCTGCACAGAAAGGGTTTGCAGACTGCTGAATCCACACACGGGTTTAACTCTGGAAGTTGAGTGCACACATTGAAAACCGTTCTGTTAGATTGCTGCTTTTTGGATTTAGAAGCAGATATTTCCCTGTGCTTTCTGCTGTTTCTTCCGTAGGCCGGTATTGGGCTGAAAACGCCTGTTTTGAAACTCTGCACAGAAAGGGTTTGCAGACTGCTGAATCCACACACGGGTTTAACTCTGGAAGTTGAGTGCACACATTGACAACCGTTCTGTTAGATAGCTGCGTTTTGGATTTAGAAGCAGATATTTCCCTGTGCGTTCTGCTGTTTCTTCCATAGGCCGGTATTGGGCTGAAAACGCCAGTTTTGAAACTCTGCACAGAAAGGGTTTGCAGACTTCTGAATCCACACACGGGTTTAACTCTGGAAGTTGAGTGCACAGATTGACAACCGTTCTGTTAGATAGCTGCGTTTTGGATTTAGAAGCAGATATTTCCCTGTGCTTTCTGCTGTTTCTTCCACAGGGCGGTATTGTGCTGAAAACGCCTGTTTTGAAACTCTGCACAGAAAGGGTTTGCAGACTGCTGAATCCACACACGGGTTTAACTCTGGAAGTTGAGTGCACACATTGACAACAGTTCTGTTAGATAGCTGCGTTTTGGATTTAGAAGCAGTTGTTTCCCTGTGCTTTCTGCTGTTTCTTCCATAGGCCGGTTTTGGGCTGAAAACGCCTGTTTTGAAACTCTGCACAGAAAGGGTTTGCAGACTGCTGAATCCACACACGGGTTTAACTCTGGAAGTTGAGTGCACACATTGACAACCGTTCTGTTAGATATCTGCGTTTTGGATTTAGAAGCAGATGTTTCCCTGTGCTTTCTGCTGTTTCTTCCGTAGGCCGGTTTTGGGCTGAAAACGCCTGTTTTGAAGCTCTGCACAGAAAGGGTTTGCAGACTGCTGAATCCATACACGGGTTTAACTCTGGAAGTTGAGTGCAAAAATTGACAACAGTTCTGTTAGATAGCTGCGTTTTGGATTTAGAAGCAGATATTTCCCTGTGCTTTCTGCTGTTTCTTCCATAGGCCGGTATTGGGCTGAAAACGCCTGTTTTGAAACTCTGCACAAAAAGGGTTTGCAGACTGCTGAATCCATACACGGGTTTAACTCTGGAATTTGAGTGCACACATTGACAACCGTTCTGTTAGATAGCTGCGTTTTGGATTTAGAAGCAGATATTTCCCTGTGCTTTCTGCTGTTTCTACCATAGGCCGATATTGGGCTGAAAATGCCTGTTTTGAAACTCTGCACAGAAAGGGTTTGCAGACTGCTGAATCCACACACGGGTTTAACTCTGGAAGTTGAGTGCACACATTGACAACCGTTCTGTTAGATAGCTGCTTTTTGGATTTAGAAGCAGATATTTCCCTGTGCTTTCTGCTGTTTCTTCCATAGGCCGGTATTGGGCTGAAAACGTCTGTTTTGAAACTCTGCACAGAAAGGGTTTGCAGACTGCTGAATCCACACACGGGTTTAACTCTGGAAGTTGAGTGCACACATTGACAACCGTTCTGTTAGATACCTGCGTTTTGGATTTAGAAGCAGATATTTCCCTCTGCGTTCTGCTGTTTCTTCCATATGCCGGTATTGGGCTGAAAACGCCTGTTTTGAAACTCTGCACAGAAAGGGTTTGCAGACTGCTGAATCCACACACGGGTTTAACTCTGGAAGTTGAGTGCACACATTGACAACCGTTCTGTTAGATAGCTGCGTTTTGGATTTAGAAGCAGATATTTCCCTGTGCGTTCTGCTGTTTCTTCCATAGGCCGGTATTGGGCTGAAAACGCCTGTTTTGAAACTCTGCACAGAAAGGGTTTGCAGACTGCTGAATCCACACACGGGTTTAACTCTGGAAGTTGAGTGCACACATTGACAACCGTTCTGTTAGATAGCTGCGTTTTGGATTTAGAAGCAGATATTTCCCTCTGCGTTCTGCTGTTTCTTCCATATGCCGGTATTGGGCTGAAAACGCCTGTTTTGAAACTCTGCACAGAAAGGGTTTGCAGACTGCTGAATCCACACACGGGTTTAACTCTGGAAGTTGAGTGCACACATTGACAACCGTTCTGTTAGATAGCTGCGTTTTGGATTTAGAAGCAGATATTTCCCTGTGCTTTCTGCTGTTTCTTCCGTAGTCTGGTATTGGGCTGAAAACGCCTGTTTTGAAACTCTGCACAGAAAGGGTTTGCAGACTGCTGAATCCACACACGGGTTTAACTCTGGAAGTTGAGTGCACACATTGACAACCGTTCTGTTAGATAGCTGCGTTTTGGATTTAGAAGCAGATATTTCCCTCTGCGTTCTGCTGTTTCTTCCATATGCCGGTATTGGGCTGAAAACGCCTGTTTTGAAACTCTGCACAGAAAGGGTTTGCAGACTGCTGAATCCACACACGGGTTTAACTCTGGAAGTTGAGTGCACACATTGACAACCGTTCTGTTAGATAGCTGCGTTTTGGATTTAGAAGCAGATATTTCCCTGTGCGTTCTGCTGTTTCTTCCATAGGCCGGTATTGGGCTGAAAACGCCTGTTTTGAAACTCTGCACAGAAAGGGTTTGCAGACTGCTGAATCCACACACGGGTTTAACTCTGGAAGTTGAGTGCACACATTGACAACCGTTCTGTTAGATAGCTGCGTTTTGGATTTAGAAGCAGATATTTCCCTCTGCGTTCTGCTGTTTCTTCCTTAGGCCGGTATTGGGCTGAAAACGCCTGTTTTGAAACTCTGCACAGAAAGGGTTTGCAGACTGCTGAATCCACACACGGGTTTAACTCTGGAAGTTGAGTGCACACATTGACATCCGTTCTGTTAGATAGCTGCGTTTTGGATTTAGAAGCAGATATTTCCCTGTGCTTTCTGCTGTTTCTTCCGTAGGCTGGTATTGGGCTGAAAACGCCTGTTTTGAAACTCTGCACAGAAAGGGTTTGCAGACTGCTGAATCCACACACGGGTTTAACTCTGGAAGTTGAGTGCACACATTGACAACCGTTCTGTTAGATAGCTGCGTTTTGGATTTAGAAGCAGATATTTCCCTGTGCGTTCTGCTGTTTCTTCTATAGGCCGGTATTGGGCTGAAAACGCCTGTTTTGAAACTCTGCACAGAAAGGGTTTGCAGACTGCTGAATCCACACACGGGTTTAACTCTGGAAGTTGAGTGCACACATTGACAACCGTTCTGTTAGATTGCTGCGTTTTGGATTTAGAAGCAGATATTTCCCCGTACTTTCTGCGGTTTCTTCCATATGCCGGTATTGGGCTGAAAACGCCTGTTTTGAAACTCTGCACAGAAAGGGTTTGCAGACTGCTGAATCCACACACGGGTTTAACTCTGGTAGTTGAGTGCACACATTGACAACCGTTCTGTTAGATAGCTGCGTTTTGGATTTAGAAGCAGATATTTCCCTGTGCTTTCTGCTGTTTCTTCCATAGGCCGGTCTTGGGCTGAAAACGCCTGTTTTGAAACTCTGCACAGAAAGGGTTTGCAGACTGCTGAATCCACACACGGGTTTAACTCTGGAAGTTGAGTGCACACATTGACAACCGTTCTGTTAGATAGCTGCGTTTTGGATTTAGAAGCAGATGTTTCCCTGTGCTTTCTGCTGTTTCTTCCATAGGCCGGTTTTGGGCTGAAAACGCCTGTTTTGAAACTCTGCACAGAAAGGGTTTGCAGACTGCTGAATCCACACACGGTTTTAACTCTGGAAGTTGAGTGCACACATTGACAACCGTTCTGTTAGATAGCTGCGTTTTGGATTTAGAAGCAGATATTTCCCTGTGCTTTCTGCTGTTTCTACCATAGGCCGGTATTGGGCTGAAAACGCCTGTTTTGAAACTCTGCACAGAAAGGGTTTGCAGACTGCTGAATCCACACACGGGTTTAACTCTGGAAGTTGAGTGCACACATTGACAACCGTTCTGTTAGATAGCTGCGTTTTGGATTTAGAAGCAGATATTTCCCTGTGCGTTCTGCTGTTTCTTCCATAGGCCGGTATTGGGCTGAAAACGCCTGTTTTGAAACTCTGCACAGAAAGGGTTTGCAGACTGCTGAATCCACACACGGGTTTAACTCTGGAAGATGAGTGAACACATTGACAAACGTTCTGTTAGATTGCTGCGTTTTGGATTTAGAAGCAGATATTTCCCCGTACTTTCTGCGGTTTCTTCCATATGCCGGTATTGGGCTGAAAACGCCTGTTTTGAAACTCTGCACAGAAAGGGTTTGCAGACTGCTGAATCCACACACGGGTTTAACTCTGGTAGTTGAGTGCACACATTGACAACCGTTCTGTTAGATAACTGCGTTTTGGATTTAGAAGCAGATATTTCCCTGTGCGTTCTGCTGTTTCTTCCATAGGCCGGTATTGGGCTGACAACGCCTGTTTTGAAACTCTGCACAGAAAGGGTTTGCAGACTGCTGAATCCACACACGGGTTTAACTCTGGAAGTTGAGTGCACACATTGACAACCGTTCTGTTAGATAGCTGCGTTTTGGATTTAGAAGCAGATATTTCCCTGTGCGTTCTGCTGTTTCTTCTATAGGCCGGTATTGGGCTGAAAACGCCTGTTTTGAAACTCTGCACAGAAAGGGTTTGCAGACTGCTGAATCCACACACGGGTTTAACTCTGGAAGTTGAGTGCACACATTGACAACCGTTCTGTTAGATTGCTGCGTTTTGGATTTAGAAGCAGATATTTCCCCGTACTTTCTGCGGTTTCTTCCATATGCCGGTATTGGGCTGAAAACGCCTGTTTTGAAACTCTGCAGAGAAAGGGTTTGCAGACTGCTGAATCCACACACGGGTTTAACTCTGGTAGTTGAGTGCACACATTGACAACCGTTCTGTTAGATAGCTGCGTTTTGGATTTAGAAGCAGATATTTCCCTGTGCTTTCTGCTGTTTCTTCCATAGGCCGGTCTTGGGCTGAAAACGCCTGTTTTGAAACTCTGCACAGAAAGGGTTTGCAGACTGCTGAATCCACACACGGGTTTAACTCTGGAAGTTGAGTGCACACATTGACAACAGTTCTGTTAGATAGCTGCGTTTTGGATTTAGAAGCAGATGTTTCCCTGTGCTTTCTGCTGTTTCTTCCATAGGCCGGTTTTGGGCTGAAAACGCCTGTTTTGAAACTCTGCACAGAAAGGGTTTGCAGACTGCTGAATCCACACACGGGTTTAACTCTGGAAGTTGAGTGCACACATTGACAACCGTTCTGCTAGATATCTGCGTTTTGGATTTAGAAGCAGATGTTTCCCTGTGCTTTCTGCTGTTTCTTCCATAGGCCGGTTTTGGGCTGAAAACGCCTGTTTTGAAACTCTGCACAGAAAGGGTTTGCAGACTGCTGAATCCACACACGGGTTTAACTCTGGAAGATGAGTGAACACATTGACAACCGTTCTGTTAGATTGCTGCGTTTTGGATTTAGAAGCAGATATTTCCCCGTACTTTTTGCGGTTTCTTCCATATGCCGGTATTGGGCTGAAAACGCCTGTTTTGAAACTCTGCACAGAAAGGGTTTGCAGACTGCTGAATCCACACACGGGTTTAACTCTGGTAGTTGAGTGCACACATTGACAACCGTTCTGTTAGATAGCTTCGTTTTGGATTTAGAAGCAGATATTTCCCTGTGCGTTCTGCTGTTTCTTCCATAGGCCGGTATTGGGCTGACAACGCCTGTTTTGAAACTCTGCACAGAAAGGGTTTGCAGACTGCTGAATCCACACACGGGTTTAACTCTGGAAGTTGAGTGCACACATTGACAATCGTTCTGTTACATAGCTGCGTTTTGGATTTAGAAGCAGATATTTCCCTGTGCTTTCTGCTGTTTCTTCCATAGGCCGGTATTGGGCTGAAAACGCCTGTTTTGAAACTCTGCACAGAAAGAGGTTGCAGACTGCTGAATCCACACACGGGTTTAACTCTGGAAGTTGAGTGCACAAATTGACAACAGTTCTGTTAGATAGCTGCGTTTTGGATTTAGAAGCAGATATTTCCCTGTGCTTTCTGCTGTTTCTTCCATAGGCCGGTATTGGGCTGAAAACGCCTGTTTTGAAACTCTGCACAGAAAGGGTTTGCAGACTGCTGAATACACACACGGGTTTAACTCTGGAAGTTGAATGCACACATTGACAACCGTTCTGTTGGATAGCTGCGTTTTGGATTTAGAAGCAGATATTTCCCTGTGCTTTCTGCTGTTTCTTCCATAGGCCGGTATTGGGCTGAAAACGCCTGTTTTGAAACTCTGCACAGAAAGGGTTTGCAGACTGCTGAATCCACACACGGGTTTAACTCTGGAAGTTGAGTGCACACATTGACAACCGTTCTGTTAGATAGCTGCGTTTTGGATTTAGAAGCAGATGTTTCCCTGTGCTTTCTGCTGTTTCTTCCATAGGCCGGTTTTGGGCTGAAAACGCCTGTTTTGAAACTCTGCACAGAAAGGGTTTGCAGACTGCTGAATCCACACACGGTTTTAACTCTGGAAGTTGAGTGCACACATTGACAACCGTTCTGTTAGATAGCTGCGTTTTGGATTTAGAAGCAGATATTTCCCTGTGCTTTCTGCTGTTTCTACCATAGGCCGGTATTGGGCTGAAAACGCCTGTTTTGAAACTCTGCACAGAAAGGGTTTGCAGACTGCTGAATCCACACACGGGTTTAACTCTGGAAGTTGAGTGCACACATTGACAACCGTTCTGTTAGATAGCTGCTTTTTGGATTTAGAAGCAGATATTTCCCTGTGCTTTCTGCTGTTTCTTCCGTAGGCCGGTATTGGGCTGAAAACGTCTGTTTTGAAACTCTGCACAGAAAGGGTTTGCAGACTGCTGAATCCACACACGGGTTTAACTCTGGAAGTTGAGTGCACACATTGACAACCGTTCTGTTAGATAGCTGCGTTTTGGATTTAGAAGCAGATATTTCCCTGTGCTTTCTGCTGTTTGTTCCGTAGGCTGGTATTGGGCTGAAAACGCCTGTTTTGAAACTCTGCACAGAAAGGGTTTGCAGACTGCTGAATCCACACACGGTTTTAACTCTGGAAGTTGAGTGCACACATTGACAACCGTTCTGTTAGATAGCTGCGTTTTGGATTTAGAAGCAGATATTTCCCTGTGCGTTCTGCTGTTTCTTCCATAGGCCGGTATTGGGCTGAAAACGCCTGTTTTGAAACTCTGCACAGAAAGGGTTTGCAGACTGCTGAATCCACACACGGGTTTAACTCTGGAAGATGAGTGAACACATTGACAACCGTTCTGTTAGATTGCTGCGTTTTGGATTTAGAAGCAGATATTTCCCCGTACTTTCTGCGGTTTCTTCCATATGCCGGTATTGGGCTGAAAACGCCTGTTTTGAAACTCTGCACAGAAAGGGTTTGCAGACTGCTGAATCCACACACGGGTTTAACTCTGGTAGTTGAGTGCACACATTGACAACCGTTCTGTTAGATAACTGCGTTTTGGATTTAGAAGCAGATATTTCCCTGTGCGTTCTGCTGTTTCTTCCATAGGCCGGTATTGGGCTGACAACGCCTGTTTTGAAACTCTGCAGAGAAAGGGTTTGCAGACTGCTGAATCCACACACGGGTTTAACTCTGGAAGTTGAGTGCACACATTGACAATCGTTCTGTTACATAGCTGCGTTTTGGATTTAGAGGCAGATATTTCCCTGTGCTTTCTGCTGTTTCTTCCATAGGCCGGTATTGGGCTGAAAACGCCTGTTTTGAAACTCTGCACAGAAAGAGGTTGCAGACTGCTGAATCCACACACGGGTTTAACTCTGGAAGTTGAGTGCACAGATTGACAACCGTTCTGTTAGATAGCTGCGTTTTGGATTTAGAAGCAGATATTTCCCTGTGCTTTCTGCTGTTTCTTCCATAGGCCGGTATTGGGCTGAAAACGCCTGTTTTGAAACTCTGCACAGAAAGGGTTTGCAGACTGCTGAATACACACACGGGTTTAACTCTGGAAGTTGAATGCACACATTGACAACCGTTCTGTTAGATAGCTGCGTTTTGGATTTAGAAGCAGATATTTCCCTGTGCTTTCTGCTGTTTCTTCCATAGGCCGGTATTGGGCTGAAAACGCCTGTTTTGAAACTCTGCACAGAAAGGGTTTGCAGACTGCTGAATCCACACACGGGTTTAACTCTGGAAGTTGAGTGCACACATTGACAACCGTTCTGTTAGATAGCTGCGTTTTGGATTTAGAAGCAGATGTTTCCCTGTGCTTTCTGCTGTTTCTTCCATAGGCCGGTTTTGGGCTGAAAACGCCTGTTTTGAAACTCTGCACAGAAAGGGTTTGCAGACTGCTGAATCCACACACGGGTTTAACTCTGGAAGTTGAGTGCACACATTGACAACCGTTCTGTTAGATAGCTGCGTTTTGGATTTAGAAGCAGATGTTTCCCTGTGCTTTCTACTGTTTCTTCCATAGGCCGGTTTTGGGCTGAAAACGCCTGTTTTGAAACTCTGCACAGAAAGGGTTTGCAGACTGCTGAATCCACACACGGTTTTAACTCTGGAAGTTGAGTGCACACATTGACAACCGTTCTGTTAGATAGCTGCGTTTTGGATTTAGAAGCAGATATTTCCCTGTGCGTTCTGCTGTTTCTACCATAGGCCGGTATTGGGCTGAAAACGCCTGTTTTGAAACTCTGCACAGAAAGGGTTTGCAGACTGCTGAATCCACACACGGGTTTAACTCTGGAAGTTGAGTGCACACATTGACAACCGTTCTGTTAGATAGCTGCTTTTTGGATTTAGAAGCAGATATTTCCCTTTGCTTTCTGCTGTTTCTTCCGTAGGCCGGTATTGGGCTGAAAACGTCTGTTTTGAAACTCTGCACAGAAAGGGTTTGCAGACTGCTGAATCCACACACGGGTTTAACTCTGGAAGTTGAGTGCACACATTGACAACCGTTCTGTTAGATAGCTTCGTTTTTGATTTAGAAGCAGATATTTCCCTGTGCTTTCTGCTGTTTCTTCCATATGCCGGTATTGGGCTGAAAACGCCTGTTTTGAAACTCTGCACAGAAAGGGTTTGCAGACTGCTGAATCCACACACGGGTTTAACTCTGGAAGTTGAGTGCACACATTGACAACCGTTCTGTTAGATAGCTGCGTTTTAGATTTAGAAGCAGATATTTCCCTCTGCGTTCTGCTGTTTCTTCCATATGCCGGTATTGGGCTGAAAACGCCTGTTTTGAAACTCTGCACAGAAAGGGTTTGCCGACTGCTGAATCCACACACGGGTTTAACTCTGGAAGTTGAGTGCACACATTGACAACCGTTCTGTTAGATAGCTGCGTTTTGGATTTAGAAGCAGATATTTCCCTGTGCGTTCTGCTGTTTCTTCCATAGGCCGGTATTGGGCTGAAAACGCCTGTTTTGAAACTCTGCACAGAAAGGGTTTGCAGACTGCTGAATCCACACACGGGTTTAACTCTGGAAGTTGAGTGCACACATTGACAACCGTTCTGTTAGATTGCTGCTTTTTGGATTTAGAAGCAGATATTTCCCTGTGCATTCTGCTGTTTCTTCCGTAGGCCGGTATTGGGCTGAAAACGCCTGTTTTGAAACTCTGCACAGAAAGGGTTTGCAGACTGCTGAATCCACACACGGGTTTAACTCTGGAAGTTGAGTGCACACATTGACAACCGTTCTCTTAGATAGCTGCGTTTTGGATTTAGAAGCAGATGTTTCCCTCTGCGTTCTGCTGTTTCTTCCAAAGGCCGGTATTGGGCTGAAAACGCCTGTTTTGAAACTCTGCACAGAAAGGGTTTGCAGACTGCTGAATCCACACACGGGTTTAACTCTGGAAGTTGAGTGCACACATTGACAACCGTTCTGTTAGATAGCTGCGTTTTGGATTTAGAAGCAGATATTTCCCTGTGCGTTCTGCTGTTTCTTCCATAGGCCTTTATTGGGCTGAAAACGCCTGTTTTGAAACTCTGCACAGAAAGGGTTTGCAGACTGCTGAATCCACACACGGGTTTAACTCTGGAAGTTGAGTGCACACATTGACAACAGTTCTGTTAGATAGCTGCGTTTTGGATTTATAAGCAGATGTTTCCCTGTGCTTTCTGCTGTTTCTTCCATAGGCCGGTTTTGGGCTGAAAACGCCTGTTTTGAAACTCTGCACAGAAAGGGTTTGCAGACTGCTGAATCCACACACGGGTTTAACTCTGGAAGTTGAGTGCACACATTGACAACCGTTCTGTTAGATATCTGCGTTTTGGATTTAGAAGCAGATGTTTCCCTGTGCTTTCTGCTGTTTGTTCCGTAGGCTGGTATTGGGCTGAAAACGCCTGTTTTGAAACTCTGCACAGAAAGGGTTTGAAGACTGCTGAATCCACACACGGGTTTAACTCTGGAATTTGAGGGCACACATTGACAACCGTTCTGTTAGATAGCTGCGTTTTGGATTTAGAAGCAGATATTTCCCTGTGCGTTCTGCTGTTTCTACCATAGGCCGATATTGGGCTGAAAACGCCTGTTTTGAAACTCTGCACAGAAAGGGTTTGCAGACTGCTGAATCCACACACGGGTTTAACTCTGGAAGTTGAGTGCACACATTGACAACCGTTCTGTTAGATAGCTGCGTTTTGGATTTAGAAGCAGATATTTCCCTGTGCTTTCTGCTGTTTCTTCCGTAGGCCGGTATTGGGCTGAAAACGTCTGTTTTGAAACTCTGCACAGAAAGGGTTTGCAGACTGCTGAATCCACACACGGGTTTAACTCTGGAAGTTGAGTGCACACATTGACAACCGTTCTGTTAGATAGCTGCGTTTTGGATTTAGAAGCAGATATTTCCCTCTGCGTTCTGCTGTTTCTTCCATATGCCGGTAATGGGCTGAAAACGCCTGTTTTGAAACTCTGCACAGAAAGGGTTTGCAGACTGCTGAATCCACACACGGGTTTAACTCTGGAAGTTGAGTGCACACATTGACAACCGTTCTGTTAGATAGCTGCGTTTTGGATTTAGAAGCAGATATTTCCCTGTGCGTTCTGCTGTTTCTTCCATAGGCCGGTATTGGGCTGAAAACGCCTGTTTTGAAACTCTGCACAGAAAGGGTTTGCAGACTGCTGAATCCACACACGGGTTTAACTCTGGAAGTTGAGTGCACACATTGACAACCGTTCTGTTAGATTGCTGCGTTTTGGATTTAGAAGCAGATATTTCCCCGTACTTTCTGCGGTTTCTTCCATATGCCGGTATTGGGCTGAAAACGCCTGTTTTGAAACTCTGCACAGAAAGGGTTTGCAGACTGCTGAATCCACACACGGGTTTAACTCTGGTAGTTGAGTGCACACATTGACAACCGTTCTGTTAGATAGCTGCGTTTTGGATTTAGAAGCAGATATTTCCCTGTGCTTTCTGCTGTTTCTTCCATAGGCCGGTCTTGGGCTGAAAACGCCTGTTTTGAAACTCTGCACAGAAAGGGTTTGCAGACTGCTGAATCCACACACGGGTTTAACTCTGGAAGTTGAGTGCACACATTGACAACCGTTCTGTTAGATAGCTGCGTTTTGGATTTAGAAGCAGATATTTCCCTGTGCGTTCTGCTGTTTCTACCATAGGCCGATATTGGGCTGAAAACGCCTGTTTTGAAACTCTGCACAGAAAGGGTTTGCAGACTGCTGAATCCACACACGGGTTTAACTCTGGAAGTTGAGTGCACACATTGACAACCGTTCTGTTAGATAGCTGCTTTTTGGATTTAGAAGCAGATATTTCCCTGTGCTTTCTGCTGTTTCTTCCGTAGGCCGGTATTGGGCTGAAAACGCCTGTTTTGAAACTCTGCACAGAAAGGGTTTGCAGACTGCTGAATCCACACACGGGTTTAACTCTGGAAGTTGAGTGCACACATTGACAACCGTTCTGTTAGATAGCTGCGTTTTGGATTTAGAAGCAGATATTTCCCTCTGCGTTCTGCTGTTTCTTCCATATGCCGGTATTGGGCTGAAAACGCCTGTTGTGAAACTCTGCACAGAAAGGGTTTGCAGACTGCTGAATCCACACACGGGTTTAACTCTGGAAGTTGAGTGCACACATTGACAACCGTTCTGTTAGATAGCTGCGTTTTGGATTTAGAAGCAGATATTTCCCTGTGCGTTCTGCTGTTTCTTCCATAGGCCGGTATTGGGCTGACAACGCCTGTTTTGAAACTCTGCACAGAAAGGGTTTGCAGACTGCTGAATCCACACACGGGTTTAACTCTGGAAGTTGAGTGCACACATTGACAACCGTTCTGTTAGATAGCTGCGTTTTGGATTTAGAAGCAGATGTTTCCCTGTGCTTTCTGCTGTTTCTTCCGTAGGCCGGTATTGGGCTGAAAACGTCTGTTTTGAAACTCTGCACAGAAAGGGTTTGCAGACTGCTGAATCCACACACGGGTTTAACTCTGGAAGTTGAGTGCACACATTGACAACCGTTCTGTTAGATAGCTGCGTTTTGGATTTAGAAGCAGATATTTCCCTCTGCGTTCTGCTGTTTCTTCCATATGCCGGTATTGGGCTGAAAACGCCTGTTTTGAAACTCTGCACAAAAAGGGTTTGCAGACTGCTGAATCCACACACGGGTTTAACTCTGGAAGTTGAGTGCACACATTGACAACCGTTCTGTTAGATAGCTGCGTTTTGGATTTAGAAGCAGATGTTTCCCTGTGCTTTCTGCTGTTTCTTCCGTAGGCCGGTATTGGGCTGAAAACGCCGGTTTTGAAACTCTGCACAGAAAGGGTTTGCAGACTGCTGAATCCACACACGGGATTAACTCTGGAAGTTGAGTGCACACATTGACAACCGTTCTGTTAGATAGCTGCGTTTTGGATTTAGAAGCAGATATTTCCCTGTGCTTTCTGGTGTTTCTTCCATAGGCCGGTATTGGGCTGAAAACGCCTGTTTTGAAACACTGCACAGAAAGGGTTTGCAGACTGCTGAATCCACACACGGGTTTAACTCTGGAAGTTGAGTGCATACATTGACAACTGTTCTGTTAGATAGCTGCGTTTTGGATTTAGAAGCAGATGTTTCCCTGTGCTTTCTACTGTTTCTTCCATAGGCCGGTATTGGGCTGAAAACGCCTGTTTTGAAACTCTGCACAGAAAGGGTTTGCAGACTGCTGAATCCACACACGGGTTTATCTCTGGAAGTTGAGTGCACACATTGACAACAGTTCTGTTAGATAGCTGCGTTTTGGATTTAGAAGCAGATATTTCCCTGTGCTTTCTGCTGTTTCTTCCATAGGCCGGTATTGGGCTGAAAACGCCTGTTTTGAAACTCTGCACAGAAAGGGTTTGCAGACTGCTGAATCCACACACGGGTTTAACTCTGGAAGTTGAGTGCACACATTTACAACAGTTCTGTTAGATAGCTGCGTTTTGGATTTAGAAGCAGATATTTCCCTGTGCTTTCTGCTGTTTCTTCCATAGGACGGTATTGGGCTGAAAACGCCTGTTTTGAAACTCTGCACAGAAAGGGTTTGCAGACTGCTGAATCCACACACGGGTTTAACTCTGGAAGTTGAGTGCACACATTGACAACCGTTCTGTTAGATAGCTGCGTTTTGGATTTAGAAGCAGATATTTCCCTGTGCGTTCTGCTGTTTCTTCCATAGGCCGGTATTGGGCTGAAAACGCCTGTTTTGAAACTCTGCACAGAAAGGGTTTGCAGACTGCTGAATCCACACACGGGTTTAACTCTGGAAGTTGAGTGCACAAATTGACAACAGTTCTGTTAGATAGCTGCGTTTTGGATTTAGAAGCAGATATTTCCCTTTGCTTTCTGCTGTTTCTTCCGTAGGCTGGTATTGGGCTGAAAACGCCTGTTTTGAAACTCTGCACAGAAAGGGTTTGCAGACTGCTGAATCCACACACGGGTTTAACTCTGGAAGTTGAGTGCACACATTGACAACCGTTCTGTTAGATAGCTGCGTTTTGGATTTAGAAGCAGATATTTCCCTGTGCTTTCTGCTGTTTGTTCCGAAGGCTGGTATTGGGCTGAAAACGCCTGTTTTGAAACTCTGCACAGAAAGGGTTTGCAGACTGCTGAATCCACACACGGGTTTAACTCTGGAAGTTGAGTGCACACATTGACAACCGTTCTGTTAGATAGCTGCGTTTTGGATTTAGAAGCAGATATTTCCCTGTGCTTTCTGCTGTTTCTTCCATAGGCCGGTATTGGGCTGAAAACGCCTGTTTTGAAACTCTGCACAGAAAGGGTTTGCAGACTGCTGAATCCACACACGGGTTTAACTCTGGAAGTTGAGTGCACACATTGACAACCGTTCTGTTAGATAGCTGCGTTTTGGATTTAGAAGCAGATATTTCCCTGTGCTTTCTGCTGTTTCTTCCGTAGGCTGGTATTGGGCTGAAAACGCCTGTTTTGAAACTCTGCACAGAAAGGGTTTGCAGACTGCTGAATCCACACACGGGTTTAACTCTGGAAGTTGAGTGCACACATTGACAACCGTTCTGTTAGATAGCTGCGTTTTGGATTTAGAAGCAGATGTTTCCCTGTGCTTTCTGCTGTTTCTTCCATAGGCCGATATTGGGCTGAAAACGCCTGTTTTGAAACTCTGCACAGAAAGGGTTTGCAGACTGCTGAATCCACACACGGGTTTAACTCTGAAAGTTGAGTGCACACATTGACAACCGTTCTGTTAGATAGCTGCGTTTTGGATTTAGAAGCAGATGTTTCCCTGTGCTTTCTGCTGTTTCTTCCATAGGCCGGTTTTGGGCTGAAAACGCCTGTTTTGAAACTCTGCACAGAAAGGGTTTGCAGACTGCTGAATCCACACACGGGTTTAACTCTGGAAGTTGAGTGCACACATTGACAACAGTTCTGTTAGATAGCTGCGTTTTGGATTTAGAAGCAGATATTTCCCTGTGCGTTCTGCTGTTTCTACCATAGGCCGATATTGGGCTGAAGACGCCTGTTTTGAAACTCTGCACAGAAAGGGTTTGCAGACTGCTGAATCCACACACGGGTTTAACTCTGGAAGTTGAGTGCACACATTGACAACCGTTCTGTTAGATAGCTGCGTTTTGGATTTAGAAGCAGATATTTCCCTGTGCTTTCTGCTGTTTCTTCCGTAGGCCGGTATTGGGCTGAAAACGCCTGTTTTGAAACGCTGCACAGAAAGGGTTTGCAGACTGCTGAATCCACACACGGGTTTAACTCTGGAAGTTGAGTGCACACATTGACAACCGTTCTGTTAGATAGCTTCGTTTTTGATTTAGAAGCAGATATTTCCCTGTGCTTTCTGCTGTTTCTTCCATATGCCGGTATTGGGCTGAAAACGCCTGTTTTGAAACTCTGCACAGAAAGGGTTTGCAGACTGCTGAATCCACACACGGGTTTAACTCTGGAAGTTGAGTGCACACATTGACAACCGTTCTGTTAGATAGCTGCGTTTTAGATTTAGAAGCAGATATTTCCCTCTGCGTTCTGCTGTTTCTTCCATATGCCGGCATTGGGCTAAAACGCCTGTTTTGAAACTCTGCACAGAAAGGGTTTGCAGACTGCTGAATCCACACACGGGTTTAACTCTGGAAGTTGAGTGCACACATTGACAACCGTTCTGTTAGATAGCTGCGTTTTGGATTTAGAAGCAGATATTTCCCTGTGTGTTCTGCTGTTTCTTCCATAGGCCGGTATTGGGCTGAAAACGCCTGTTTTGAAACTCTGCACAGAAAGGGTTTGCAGACTGCTGAATCCACACACGGGTTTAACTCTGGAAGTTGAGTGCACACATTGACAACCGTTCTGTTAGATAGCTGCTTTTTGGATTTAGAAGCAGATGTTTCCCTGTGCTTTCTGCTGTTTCTTCCGTAGGCCGGTATTGGGCTGAAAACGCCTGTTTTGAAACTCTGCACAGAAAGGGTTTGCAGACTGCTGAATCCACACACGGGTTTAACTCTGGAAGTTGAGTGCACACATTGACAACCGTTCTCTTAGATAGCTGCGTTTTGGATTTAGAAGCAGATGTTTCCCTCTGCGTTCTGCTGTTTCTTCCAAAGGCCGGTATTGGGCTGAAAACACCTGTTTTGAAACTCTGCACAGAAAGGGTTTGCAGACTGCTGAATCCACACACGGGTTTAACTCTGGAAGTTCAGTGCACACATTGACAACCGTTCTGTTAGATAGCTGCGTTTTGGATTTAGAAGCAGGTATTTCCCTGTGCGTTCTGCTGTTTCTTCCATAGGCCGGTATTGGGCTGAAAACGCCTGTTTTGAAACTCTGCACAGAAAGGGTTTGCAGACTGCTGAATCCACACACGGGTTTAACTCTGGAAGTTGAGTGCACAGATTGACAACCGTTCTGTTAGATAGCTGCGTTTTGGATTTAGAAGCAGATATTTCCCTGTGCTTTCTGCTGTTTCTTCCATAGGCCGGTATTGGGCTGAAAACGCCTGTTTTGAAACTCTGCACAAAAAGGGTTTGCCGACTGCTGAATCCACACACGGGTTTAACTCTGGAAGTTGAGTGCACACATTGACAACCGTTCTGTTAGATAGCTGCGTTTTGGATTTAGAAGCAGATATTTCCCTGTGCGTTCTGCTGTTTCTACCATAGGCCGATATTGGGCTGAAAACGCCTGTTTTGAAACTCTGCACAGAAAGGGTTTGCAGACTGCTGAATCCACACACGGGTTTAACTCTGGAAGTTGAGTGCACACATTGACAACCGTTCTGTTAGATAGCTGCTTTTTGGATTTAGAAGCAGATATTTCCCTGTGCTTTCTGCTGTTTCTTCCGTAGGCCGGTTTTGGGCTGAAAACGTCTGTTTTGAAACTCTGCACAGAAAGGGTTTGCAGACTGCTGAATCCACACACGGGTTTAACTCTGGAAGTTGAGTGCACACATTGACAACCGTTCTGTTAGATAGCTTCGTTTTTGATTTAGAAGCAGATATTTCCCTGTGCTTTCTGCTGTTTCTTCCATATGCCGGTATTGGGCTGAAAACGCCTGTTTTGAAACTGTGCACAGAAAGGGTTTGCAGACTGCTGAATCCACACACGGGTTTAACTCTGGAAGTTGAGTGCACACATTGACAACCGTTCTGTTAGATAGCTGCGTTTTGGATTTAGAAGCAGATATTTCCCTGTGCGTTCTGCTGTTTCTTCCATATGACGGTATTGGTCTGAAAACGCCTGTTTTGAAACTCTGCACAGAAAGGGTTTGCAGACTGCTGAATCCACACACGGGTTTAACTCTGGAAGTTGAGTGCACACATTGACAACCGTTCTGTTAGATAGCTGCGTTTTGGATTTAGAAGCAGATGTTTCCCTGTGCTTTCTGCTGTTTCTTCCATAGGCCGGTTTTGGGCTGAAAACGCCTGTTTTGAAACTCTGCACAGAAAGGGTTTGCAGACTGCTGAATCCACACACGGGTTTAACTCTGGAAGTTGAGTGCACACATTGACAACAGTTCTGTTAGATAGCTGCGTTTTGGATTTAGAAGCAGATATTTCCCTGTGCGTTCTGCTGTTTCTACCATAGGCCGATATTGGGCTGAAGACGCCTGTTTTGAAACTCTGCACAGAAAGGGTTTGCAGACTGCTGAATCCACACACGGGTTTAACTCTGGAAGTTGAGTGCACACATTGACAACCGTTCTGTTAGATAGCTGCGTTTTGGATTTAGAAGCAGATATTTCCCTGTGCTTTCTGCTGTTTCTTCCGTAGGCCGGTATTGGGCTGAAAACGCCTGTTTTGAAACGCTGCACAGAAAGGGTTTGCAGACTGCTGAATCCACACACGGGTTTAACTCTGGAAGTTGAGTGCACACATTGACAACCGTTCTGTTAGATAGCTTCGTTTTTGATTTAGAAGCAGATATTTCCCTGTGCTTTCTGCTGTTTCTTCCATATGCCGGTATTGGGCTGAAAACGCCTGTTTTGAAACTCTGCACAGAAAGGGTTTGCAGACTGCTGAATCCACACACGGGTTTAACTCTGGAAGTTGAGTGCACACATTGACAACCGTTCTGTTAGATAGCTGCGTTTTAGATTTAGAAGCAGATATTTCCCTCTGCGTTCTGCTGTTTCTTCCATATGCCGGCATTGGGCTAAAACGCCTGTTTTGAAACTCTGCACAGAAAGGGTTTGCAGACTGCTGAATCCACACACGGGTTTAACTCTGGAAGTTGAGTGCACACATTGACAACCGTTCTGTTAGATAGCTGCGTTTTGGATTTAGAAGCAGATATTTCCCTGTGTGTTCTGCTGTTTCTTCCATAGGCCGGTATTGGGCTGAAAACGCCTGTTTTGAAACTCTGCACAGAAAGGGTTTGCAGACTGCTGAATCCACACACGGGTTTAACTCTGGAAGTTGAGTGCACACATTGACAACCGTTCTGTTAGATAGCTGCTTTTTGGATTTAGAAGCAGATGTTTCCCTGTGCTTTCTGCTGTTTCTTCCGTAGGCCGGTATTGGGCTGAAAACGCCTGTTTTGAAACTCTGCACAGAAAGGGTTTGCAGACTGCTGAATCCACACACGGGTTTAACTCTGGAAGTTGAGTGCACACATTGACAACCGTTCTCTTAGATAGCTGCGTTTTGGATTTAGAAGCAGATGTTTCCCTCTGCGTTCTGCTGTTTCTTCCAAAGGCCGGTATTGGGCTGAAAACACCTGTTTTGAAACTCTGCACAGAAAGGGTTTGCAGACTGCTGAATCCACACACGGGTTTAACTCTGGAAGTTCAGTGCACACATTGACAACCGTTCTGTTAGATAGCTGCGTTTTGGATTTAGAAGCAGGTATTTCCCTGTGCGTTCTGCTGTTTCTTCCATAGGCCGGTATTGGGCTGAAAACGCCTGTTTTGAAACTCTGCACAGAAAGGGTTTGCAGACTGCTGAATCCACACACGGGTTTAACTCTGGAAGTTGAGTGCACAGATTGACAACCGTTCTGTTAGATAGCTGCGTTTTGGATTTAGAAGCAGATATTTCCCTGTGCTTTCTGCTGTTTCTTCCATAGGCCGGTATTGGGCTGAAAACGCCTGTTTTGAAACTCTGCACAAAAAGGGTTTGCCGACTGCTGAATCCACACACGGGTTTAACTCTGGAAGTTGAGTGCACACATTGACAACCGTTCTGTTAGATAGCTGCGTTTTGGATTTAGAAGCAGATATTTCCCTGTGCGTTCTGCTGTTTCTACCATAGGCCGATATTGGGCTGAAAACGCCTGTTTTGAAACTCTGCACAGAAAGGGTTTGCAGACTGCTGAATCCACACACGGGTTTAACTCTGGAAGTTGAGTGCACACATTGACAACCGTTCTGTTAGATAGCTGCTTTTTGGATTTAGAAGCAGATATTTCCCTGTGCTTTCTGCTGTTTCTTCCGTAGGCCGGTTTTGGGCTGAAAACGTCTGTTTTGAAACTCTGCACAGAAAGGGTTTGCAGACTGCTGAATCCACACACGGGTTTAACTCTGGAAGTTGAGTGCACACATTGACAACCGTTCTGTTAGATAGCTTCGTTTTTGATTTAGAAGCAGATATTTCCCTGTGCTTTCTGCTGTTTCTTCCATATGCCGGTATTGGGCTGAAAACGCCTGTTTTGAAACTGTGCACAGAAAGGGTTTGCAGACTGCTGAATCCACACACGGGTTTAACTCTGGAAGTTGAGTGCACACATTGACAACCGTTCTGTTAGATAGCTGCGTTTTGGATTTAGAAGCAGATATTTCCCTGTGCGTTCTGCTGTTTCTTCCATATGACGGTATTGGTCTGAAAACGCCTGTTTTGAAACTCTGCACAGAAAGGGTTTGCAGACTGCTGAATCCACACACGGGTTTAACTCTGGAAGTTGAGTGCACACATTGACAACCGTTCTGTTAGATAGCTGCGTTTTGGATTTAGAAGCAGATATTTCCCTGTGTGTTCTGCTGTTTCTTCCATAGGCCGGTTTTGGGCTGAAAACGCCTGTTTTGAACTCTGCACAGAAAGGGTTTGCAGACTGCTGAATCCACACACGGGTTTAACTCTGGAAGTTGAGTGCACACATTGACAACCGTTCTGTTAGATAGCTGCGTTTTGGACTTAGAAGCACATAGTTCCCTGTGCTTTCTGCTGTTTCTTCCTTAGGCCGGTATTGGGCTGAAAACGCCTGTTTTGAAACTCTGCACAAAAAGGGTTTGCAGACTGCTGAATCCACACACGGGTTTAACTCTGGAAGTTGAGTGCACACATTGACAACCGTTCTGTTAGATAGCTGCGTTTTGGATTTAGAAGCAGATATTTCCCTGTGTGTTCTGCTGTTTCTACCATAGGCCGATATTGGGCTGAAAACGCCTGTTTTGAAACTCTGCACAGAAAGGGTTTGCAGACTGCTGAATCCACACACGGGTTTATCTCTGGAAGTTGAGTGCACACATTGACAACCGTTCTGTTAGATAGCTGCTTTTTGGATTTAGAAGCAGATATTTCCCTGTGCTTTCTGCTGTTTCTTCCGTAGGCCGGTATTGGGCTGAAAGCGTCTGTTTTGAAACTCTGCACAGAAAGGGTTTGCAGACTGCTGAATCCACACACGGGTTTAACTCTGGAAGTTGAGTGCACACATTGACAACCGTTCTGTTAGATAGCTCCGTTTTGGATTTAGAAGCAGATATTTCCCTGTGCTTTCTGCTATTTCTTCCATAGGCCGGTATTGGGCTGAAAACGCCTGTTTTGAAACTCTGCACAGAAAGGGTTTGCAGACTGCTGAATCCACACACGGGTTTAACTCTGGAAGTTGAGTGCACACATTGACAATCGTTCTGTTACATAGCTGCGTTTTGTATTTAGAAGCAGATATTTCCCTGTGCTTTCTGCTGTTTCTTCCATAGGCCGGTATTGGGCTGAAAACGCCTGTTTTGAAACTCTGCACAGAAAGGGTTTGCAGACTGCTGAATCCACACACGGGTTTTACTCTGGAAGTTGAGTGCACAGATTGACAACCGTTCTGTTAGATAGCTGCGTTTTGGATTTAGAAGCAGATATTTCCCTGTGCTTTCTGCTGTTTCTTCCATAGGCCGGTATTGGGCTGAAAACGCCTGTTTTGAAACTCTGCACAGAAAGGGTTTGCAGACTGCTGAATCCACACACGGGTTTAACTCTGGAAGTTGAGTGCACACATTGACAACCGTTCTGTTAGATAGCTGCGTTTTGAATTTAGAAGCAGATGTTTCCCTGTGCTTTCTGCTGTTTCTTCCATAGGCCGGTTTTCGGCTGAAAACGCCTGTTTTGAAACTCTGCACAGAAAGGGTTTGCAGACTGCTGAATCCACACACGGGTTTAACTCTGGAAGTTGAGTGCACACATTGACAACCGTTCTGTTAGATATCTGCGTTTTGGATTTAGAAGCAGATGTTTCCCTGTGCTTTCTGCTGTTTCTTCCATAGGCCGGTTTTGGGCTGAAAACGCCTGTTTTGAAACTCTGCACAGAAAGGGTTTGCAGACTGCCTAATCCACACACGGGTTTAACTCTGGAAGTTAAGTGCACACATTGCCAACTGTTCTGTTAGATAGCTGCGTTTTGGATTTAGAAGCAGATATTTCCCTGTGCGTTCTGCTGTTTCTTCCATAGGCCGGTATTTGGCTGAAAACGCCTGTTTTGAAACTCTGCACAAAAACGGTTTGCAGACTGCTGAATCCACACACGGGTTTAACTCTGGAAGTTGAGTGCACACATTGACAACCGTTCTGTTAGATAGCTGCGTTTTGGTTTTAGAAGCAGATATTTCCCTGTGCGTTCTGCTGTTTCTACCATAGGCCGATATTGGGCTGAAAACGCCTGTTTTGAAACTCTGCACAGAAAGGGTTTGCAGACTGCTGAATCCACACACGGGTTTAACTCTGGAAGTTGAGTGCACACATTGACAACCGTTTTGTTAGATAGCTGCTTTTTGGATTTAGAAGCAGATATTTCCCTGTGCTTTCTGCTGTTTCTTCCGTAGGCCGGTATTGGGCTGAAAACGTCTGTTTTGAAACTCTGCACAGAAAGGGTTTGCAGACTGCTGAATCCACACACGGGTTTAACTCTGGAAGTTGAGTGCACACATTGACAACCGTTCTGTTAGATAGCTTCGTTTTTGATTTAGAAGCAGATATTTCCCTGTGCTTTCTGCTGTTTCTTCCATATGCCGTTATTGGGCTGAAAACGCCTGTTTTGAAACTCTGCACAGAAAGGGTTTGCAGACTGCTGAATCCACACACGGGTTTAACTCTGGAAGTTGAGTGCACACATTGACAACCGTTCTGTTACATAGCTGCGTTTTGGATTTAGAAGCAGATATATCCCTGTGTTTTCTGCTGTTTCTTCCATAGGCCGGTATTGGGCTGAAAACGCCTGTTTTGAAACTCTGCACAGAAAGGGTTTGCAGACTGCTGAATCCACACACGGGTTTAACTCTGGAAGTTGAGTGCACACATTGACAACCGTTCTGTTAGATAGCTGCGTTTTGGATTTAGAAGCAGATGTTTCCCTGTGCTTTCTGCTGTTTCTTCCATAGGCCGGTATTGGGCTGAAAACGCCTGTTTTGAAACTCTGCACAGAAAGGGTTTGCAGACTGCTGAATCCACACACGGGTTTAACTCTGGAAGTTGAGTGCACAAATTGACAACCGTTCTGTTAGATATCTGCGTTTTGGATTTAGAAGCAGATGTTTCCCTGTGCTTTCTGCTGTTTCTTCCATAGGCCGGTTTTGGGCTGAAAACGCCTGTTTTGAAACTCTGCACAGAAACGGTTTGCAGACTGCCTAATCCACACACGGGTTTAACTCTGGAAGTTGAGTGCCCACATTGCCAACTGTTCTGTTAGATAGCTGCGTTTTGGTTTTAGAAGCAGATATTTCCCTGTGCTTTCTGCTGTTTCTTCCATAGGCCGGTATTGGGCTGAAAACGCCTGTTTTGAAACTCTGCACAGAAAGGGTTTGCAGACTGCTGAATCCACACACGGGTTTAACTCTGGAAGTTGAGTGCACACATTGACAACCGTTTTGTTAGATAGCTGCTTTTTGGATTTAGAAGCAGATATTTCCCTGTGCTTTCTGCTGTTTCTTCCGTAGGCCGGTATTGGGCTGAAAACGTCTGTTTTGAAACTCTGCACAGAAAGGGTTTGCAGACTGCTGAATCCACACACGGGTTTAACTCTGGAAGTTGAGTGCACACATTGACAACCGTTCTGTTAGATAGCTTCGTTTTTGATTTAGAAGCAGATATTTCCCTGTGCTTTCTGCTGTTTCTTCCATAGGCCGGTATTGGGCTGAAAACGCCTGTTTTGAAACTCTGCACAGAAAGGGTTTGCAGACTGCTGAATCCACACACGGGTTTAACTCTGGAAGTTGAGTGCACACATTGTCATCCGTTCTGTTAGATAGCTGCGTTTTGGATTTAGAAGCAGATATTTCCCTGTGCTTTCTGCTGTTTCTTCCATAGGCCGGTATTGGGCTGAAAACGCCTGTTTTGAAACTCTGCACAGAAAGGGTTTGCAGACTGCTGAATCCACACACGGGTTTAACTCTGGAAGTTGAGTGCACACATTGACAACCGTTCTGTTAGATAGCTGAGTTTTGGATTTAGAAGCACATATTTCCCTGTGCTTTCTGCTGTTTCTTCCATAGGCCGGTATTGGGCTGAAAACGCCTGTTTTGAAACTCTGCACAGAAAGGGTTTGCAGACTGCTGAATCCACACACGGGTTTAACTCTGGAAGTTGAGTGCACACATTGACA
This sequence comes from Aotus nancymaae, assembly GCF_030222135.1. Lineage (NCBI taxonomy): Eukaryota > Metazoa > Chordata > Mammalia > Primates > Aotidae > Aotus > Aotus nancymaae. The sequence continues at coordinate 177,843 of NW_026988585.1, forward strand.
ACCGTTCTGTTAGATAGCTGCGTTTTGGATTTAGAAGCAGATATTTCCCTCTGCTTTCTGCTGTTTCTTCCATAGGCCGGTATTGGGCTGACAACGCCTGTTTTGAAACTCTGCACAGAAAGGGTTTGCAGACTGCTGAATCCACACACGGGTTTAACTCTGGAAGTTGAGTGCACACATTGACAACCGTTCTGTTAGATAGCTGCGTTTTGGATTTAGAATCAGATGTTTCCCTGTGCTTTCTGCTGTTTCTTCCATAGGCCGGTATTGGGCTGAAAACGCCTGTTTTGAAACTCTGCACAGAAAGGGTTTGCAGACTGCTGAATCCACACACGGGTTTAACTCTGGAAGTTGAGTGCACACATTGACAACCGTTCTGTTAGATAGCTGCGTTTTGGATTTAGAAGCAGATATTTCCCTGTGCTTTCTGCTGTTTCTTCCATATGCTGGTATTGGGCTGAAAACGCCTGTTTTGAAACTCTGCACAGAAAGGGTTTGCATACTGCTGAATCCACACACGGGTTTAACTCTGGAAGTTGAGTGCACACATTGACAACCGTTCTGTTAGATAGCTGCGTTTTGGATTTAGAAGCAGATATTTCCCTGTGTGTCCTGCTGTTTCTACCATAGGCCGATATTGGGCTGAAAACGCCTGTTTTGAAACTCTGCACAGAAAGGGTTTGCAGACTGCTGAATCCACACACGGGTTTAACTCTGGAAGTTGAGTGCACACATTGACAACCGTTCTGTTAGATAGCTGCTTTTTGGATTTAGAAGCAGATATTTCCCTGTGCTTTCTGCTGTTTCTTCCGTAGACCGGTATTGGGCTGAAAGCGTCTGTTTTGAAACTCTGCACAGAAAGGGTTTGCAGACTGCTGAATCCACACACGGGTTTAACTCTGGAAGTTGAGTGCACACATTGACAACCGATCTGTTAGATAGCTTCGTTTTTGATTTAGAAGCAGATATTTCCCTGTGCTTTCTGCTGTTTCTTCCATATGCCGGTATTGGGCTGAAAACGCCTGTTTTGAAACTCTGCACAGAAAGGGTTTGCAGACTGCTGAATCCACACACGGGTTTAACTCTGGAAGTTGAGTGCACACATTGACAACCGTTCTGTTAGATAGCTGCGTTTTGGATTTAGAAGCAGATATTTCCCTGTGCGTTCTGCTGTTTCTTCCATATGCCGGTATTGGGCTGAAAACGCCTGTTTTGAAACTCTGCACAGAAAGGGTTTGCAGACTGCTGAATCCACACACGGGTTTAACTCTGGAATTTGAGTGCACACATTGACAACCGTTCTGTTAGATAGCTGCGTTTTGGATTTAGAAGCAGATATTTCCCTGTGCGTTCTGCTGCTTCTTCCATATGCCGGTATTGGGCTGAAAACACCTGTTTTGAAACTCTGCACAGAAAGGGTTTGCAGACTGCTGAATCCACACACGGGTTTAACTCTGGAAGTTGAGTGCACACATTGACAACCGTTCTGTTAGATAGCTGCGTTTTGGATTTAGAAGCACATATTTCCCTGTGCTTTCTGCTGTTTCTTCCATAGGCCGGTATTGGGCTGAAAACGCCTGTTTTGAAACTCTGCACAGAAAGGGTTTGCAGACTGCTGAATCCACACACGGGTTTAACTCTGGAAGTTGAGTGCACACATTGACAACCGTTCTGTTAGATAGCTGCGTTTTGGATTTAGAAGCAGATATTTCCCTGTGCTTTCTGCTGTTTCTTCCAGAGGCCGTTATTGGGCTGACAACGCCTGTTTTGAAACTCTGCACAGAAAGGGTTTGCAGACTGCTGAATCCACACACGGGTTTAACTCTGGAAGTTGAGTGCACACATTGACAACCGTTCTTTTAGATAGCTGCGTTTTGGATTTAGAAGCAGATGTTTCCCTGTGCTTTCTGCTGTTTCTTCCGTAGGCCGGTATTGGGCTGAAAACGCCTGTTTTGAAACTCGGCACAGAAAGGGTTTGCAGACTGCTGAATCCACACACGGGTTTAACTCTGGAAGTTGAGTGCACACATTGACAACCGTTCTGTTAGATAGCTGCGTTTTGGATTTAGTAGCAGATATTTCCCTGTGCGTTCTGCTGTTTCTTCCATAGGCTGGTATTGGGCTGAAAACGCCTGTTTTGAAACTCTGCACAGAAAGGGTTTGCAGACTGCTGAATCCACACACGGGTTTAACTCTGGAAGTTGAGTGCACACATTGACAACCGTTCTGTTAGATAACTGCGTTTTGGATTTAGAAGCAGATATTTCCCTGTGCTTTCTGCTGTTTCTTCCGTATGCTGGTATAGGGCTGAAAACGCCTGTTTTGAAACTCTGCACAGAAAGGGTTTGCAGACTGCTGAATCCACACACGGGTTTAACTCTGGAAGTTGAGTGCACACATTGACAACCGTTCTGTTAGATAGCTCCGTTTTGGATTTAGAAGCAGATATTTCCCTGTGCTTTCTGCTATTTCTTCCATAGGCCGGTATTGGGCTGAAAACGCCTGTTTTGAAACTCTGCACAGAAAGGGTTTGCAGACTGCTGAATCCACACACGGGTTTAACTCTGGAAGTTGAGTGCACACATTGACAATCGTTCTGTTACATAGCTGCGTTTTGTATTTAGAAGCAGATATTTCCCTGTGCTTTCTGCTGTTTCTTCCATAGGCCGGTATTGGGCTGAAAACGCCTGTTTTGAAACTCTGCACAGAAAGGGTTTGCAGACTGCTGAATCCACACACGGGTTTTACTCTGGAAGCTGAGTGCACAGATTGACAACCGTTCTGTTAGATAGCTGCGTTTTGGATTTAGAAGCAGATATTTCCCTGTGCTTTCTGCTGTTTCTTCCATAGGCCGGTATTGGGCTGAAAACGCCTGTTTTGAAACTCTGCACAGAAAGGGTTTGCAGACTGCTGAATCCACACACGGGTTTAACTCTGGAAGTTGAGTGCACACATTGACAACCGTTCTGTTAGATAGCTGCGTTTTGAATTTAGAAGCAGATGTTTCCCTGTGCTTTCTGCTGTTTCTTCCATAGGCCGGTTTTCGGCTGAAAACGCCTGTTTTGAAACTCTGCACAGAAAGGGTTTGCAGACTGCTGAATCCACACACGGGTTTAACTCTGGAAGTTGAGTGCACACATTGACAACCGTTCTGTTAGATATCTGCGTTTTGGATTTAGAAGCAGATGTTTCCCTGTGCTTTCTGCTGTTTCTTCCATAGGCCGGTTTTGGGCTGAAAACGCCTGTTTTGAAACTCTGCACAGAAAGGGTTTGCAGACTGCTGAATCCACACACGGGTTTAACTCTGGAAGTTGAGTGCACTCATTGACAACCGTTCTGTTAGATAGCTGCGTTTTGGATTTAGAAGCAGATGTTTCCCTGTGCTTTCTGCTGTTTCTTCCATAGGCCGGTTTTGGGCTGAAAACGACTGTTTTGAAACTCTGCACAGAAAGGGTTTGCAGACTGCTGAATCCACACACGGGTTTAACTCTGGAAGTTGAGTGCACACATTGACAACCGTTCTGTTAGATATCTGCGTTTTGGATTTAGAAGCAGATGTTTCCCTGTGCTTTCTGCTGTTTCTTCCATAGGCCGGTTTTGGGCTGAAAACGCCTGTTTTGAAACTCTGCACAGAAACGGTTGCAGACTGCCTAATCCACACACGGGTTTAACTCTGGACGTTGAGTGCACACATTGCCAACTGTTCTGTTAGATAGCTGCGTTTTGGTTTTAGAAGCAGATATTTCCCTGTGCTTTCTGCTGTTTCTTCCATAGGCCGGTATTGGGCTGAAAACGCCTGTTTTGAAACTCTGCACAGAAAGGCTTTGCAGACTGCTGAATCCACACACGGGTTTAACTCTGGAAGTTGAGTGCACACATTGACAACCGTTCTGTTAGATAGCTGCGTTTTGGATTTAGAAGCAGATATTTCCCTGTGCTTTCTGCTGTTTCTTCCATAGGCCGGTATTGGGCTGACAACGCCTGTTTTGAAACTCTGCACAGAAAGGGTTTGCAGACTGCTGAATCCACACACGGGTTTAACTCTGGAAGTTGAGTGCACACATTGACAACTGTTCTGTTAGATAGCTGCGTTTTGGATTTAGAATCAGATGTTTCCCTGTGCTTTCTGCTGTTTCTTCCATAGGCCGGTATTGGGCTGAAAACGCCTGTTTTGAAACTCTGCACAGAAAGGGTTTGCAGACTGCTGAATCCACACACGGGTTTAACTCTGGAAGTTGAGTGCACACATTGACAACCGTTCTGTTAGATAGCTCCGTTTTGGATTTAGAAGCAGATATTTCCCTGTGCTTTCTGCTGTTTCTTCCATATGCTGGTATTGGGCTGAAAACGCCTGTTTTGAAACTCTGCACAGAAAGGGTTTGCAGACTGCTGAATCCACACACGGGTTTAACTCTGGAAGTTGAGTGCACACATTGACAACCGTTCTGTTAGATAGCTGCGTTTTGGATTTAGAAGCAGATGTTTCCCTGTGCTTTCTGCTGTTTATTCCATATGCCGGTATTGGGCTGAAAACGCCTGTTTTGAAACTCTGCACAGAAAGGGTTTGCAGACTGCTGAATCCACACACGGGTTTAACTCTGGAAGTTGAGTGCACACATTGACAACCGTTCTGTTAGATAGCTGCGTTTTGGATTTAGAAGCAGATGTTTCCCTGTGCTTTCTGCTGTTTCTTCCATATGCCGGTATTGGGCTGACAACGCCTGTTTTGAAACTCTGCACAGAAAGGGTTTGCAGACTGCTGAATCCACACACGGGTTTAACTCTGGAAGTTGAGTGCACACATTGACAACCGTTCTGTTAGATAGCTGCGTTTTGGATTTAGAATCAGATGTTTCCCTGTGCTTTCTGCTGTTTCTTCCTTATGCCGGTATTGGGCTGAAAACGCCTGTTTTGAAACTCTGCACAGAAAGGGTTTGCAGACTGCTGAATCCACACACGGGTTTAACTCTGGAAGTTGAGTGCACACATTGACAACCGTTCTGTTAGATAGCTGCGTTTTGGATTTAGAAGCAGATATTTCCCTGTGCTTTCTGCTGTTTCTTCCATATGCCGGTATTGGGCTGAAAACGCCTGTTTTGAAACTCTGCACAGAAAGGATTTGCAGACTGCTGAATCCACACACGGGTTTAACTCTGGAAGTTGAGGGCACACATTGACAACCGTTCTGTTAGATAGCTGCGTTTTGGATTTAGAAGCAGATATTTCCCTGTGCTTTCTGCTGTTTCTTCCATAGGCCGGTATTGGGCTGAAAACGCCTGTTTTGAAACTCTGCACAGAAAGGGTTTGCAGACTGCTGAATCCACACACGGGTTTAACTCTGGAAGTTGAGTGCACACATTGACAACCGTTCTGTTAGATAGCTGCGTTTTGGATTTAGAAGCAGATATTTCCCTGTGCTTTCTGCTGTTTCTTCCATCGGCCGGTATTGGGCTGAAAACGCCAGTTTTGAAACCCTGCACAGAAAGGGTTTGCAGACTGCTGAATCCAAACTCGGGTTTAACTCTGGAAGTTGAGTGCACACATTGACAACCGTTCTGTTAGATAGCTGCGTTTTGGATTTAGAAGCAGATATTTCCCTGTGCGTTCTGCTGTTTCTACCATAGGCCGATATTGGGCTGAAAACGCCTGTTTTGAAACTCTGCACAGAAAGGGTTTGCAGACTGCTGAATCCACACACGGGTTTAACTCTGGAAGTTGAGTGCACACATTGACAACCGTTCTGTTAGATAGCTGCGTTTTGGATTTAGAAGCAGATATTTCCCTGTGCTTTCTGCTGTTTCTTCCATAGGCCGGTATTGGGCTGAAAACGTCTGTTTTGAAACTCTGCACAGAAAGGGTTTGCGGACTGCTGAATCCACACACGGGTTTAACTCTGGAAGTTGAGTGCACACATTGACAACCGTTCTGTTAGATAGCTGCGTTTTGGATTTAGAAGCAGATATTTCCCTGTGCTTTCTGCTGTTTCTTCCATATGCCGGTATTGGGCTGAAAACGTCTGTTTTGAAACTCTGCACAGAAAGGGTTTGCAGACTGCTGAATCCACACACGGGTTTAACTCTGGAAGTTGAGTGCACACATTGACAACCGTTCTGTTAGATAGCTGCGTTTTGGATTGAGAAGCAGATATTTCCCTGTGCTTTCTGCTGTTTCTTACATATGACGGTATTGGGCTGAAAACGCCTGTTTTGAAACTCTGCACAGAAAGGGTTTGCAGACTCCTGAATCCACACACGGGTTTAACTCTGGAAGTTGAGTGCACACATTGACAACCGTTCTGTTAGATAGCTGCGTTTTGGATTTAGAAGCAGATGTCTCCCTGTGCTTTCTGCTGTTTCTTCCATATGCCGGTATTGGGCTGAAAACGCCTGTTTTGAAACTCTGCACAGAAAGGGTTTGCAGACTGCTGAATCCACACACGGTTTTAACTCTGGAAGTTGAGTGCACACATTGTCAACCGTTCTGTTAGATAGCTGCGTTTTGGATTTAGAAGCAGATATTTCCCTGTGCTTTCTGCTGTTTCTTCCTTATGCCGGTATTGGGCTGAAAACGCCTGTTTTGAAACTCTGCACAGAAAGGGTTTGCAGACTGCTGAATCCACACACGGCTTTAACTCTGGAAGTTGAGTGCACACATTGACAACCGTTCTGTTAGATAGCTGCGTTTTGGATTTAGAAGCAGATATTTCCCTGTGCGTTCTGCTGTTTCTTCCATAGGCCGGTATTGGGCTGAAAACGCCTGTTTTGAAACTCTGCACAGAAAGGGTTTGCAGACTGCTGAATCCACACACGGGTTTAACTCTGGAAGTTGAGTGCACACATTGACAACCGTTCTGTTAGATAGCTGCGTTTTGGATTTAGAAGCTGATATTTCCCTGTGCTTTCTGCTGTTTCTTCCATAGGCCGGTATTGGGCTGAAAACGCCTGTTTTGAAACTCTGCACAGAAAGGGTTTGCAGACTGCTGAATCCACACACGGGTTTATCTCTGGAAGTTGAGTGCACACATTGACAACCGTTCTGTTAGATAGCTGCGTTTTGGATTTAGAAGCAGATATTTCCCTGTGCTTTCTGCTGTTTCTTCCATAGGCCGGTATTGGGCTGAAAACGCCTGTTTTGAAACTCTGCACAGAAAGGGTTTGCGGACTGCTGAATCCACACACGGGTTTAACTCTGGAAGTTGAGTGCACACATTGACAACCGTTCTGTTAGATAGCTGCGTTTTGGATTTAGAAGCAGATATTTCCCTGTGCTTTCTGCTGTTTCTTCCATATGCCGGTATTGGGCTGAAAACACCTGTTTTGAAACTCTGCACAGAAAGGTTTTGCAGACTGCTGAATCCACACACAGGTTTAACTCTGGAAGTTGAGTGCACACATTGACAACCGTTCTGTTAGATAGCTGCGTTTTGGATTTAGAAGCAGATATTTCCCTGTGCTTTCTGCTGTTTCTTCCTTAGGCCGGTATTGGGCTGAAAACGCCTGTTTTGAAACTCTGCACAGAAAGGGTTTGCAGACTGCTGAATCCACACACGGGTTTAACTCTGGAAGTTGAGTGCACACATTGACAACCGTTCTGTTAGATAGCTGCGTTTTGGATTTACAAGCAGATATTTCCCTGTGCGTTCTGCTGTTTCTTCCATAGGCCGGTATTGGGCTGAAAACGCCTGTTTTGAAACTCTGCACAGAAAGGGTTTGCAGACTGCTGAATCCACACACGGGTTTAACTCTGGAAGTTGAGTGCACACATTGACAACCGTTCTGTTAGATAGCTTCGTTTTGGATTTAGAAGCTGATATTTCCCTGTGCTTTCTGCTGTTTCTTCCATAGGCCGGTATTGGGCTGAAAACGCCTGTTTTGAAACTGTGCACAGAAAGGGTTTGCAGACTGCTGAATCCACACACGGGTTTAACTCTGGAAGTTGAGTGCACACATTGACTACCGTTCTGTTAGATAGCTGCGTTTTGGATTTAGAAGCAGATATTTCCCTGTGCTTTCTGCTGTTTCTTCCTTAGGCCGGTATTGGGCTGAAAACGCCTGTTTTGAAACTCTGCACAGAAAGGGTTTGCAGACTGCTGAATCCACACACGGGTTTAACTCTGGAAGTTGAGTGCACACATTGACAATCGTTCTGTTAGATAGCTGCGTTTTGGATTTAGAAGCAGATATTTCCCTGTGCTTTCTGCTGTTTCTTCCATAGGCCGGTATTGGGCTGAAAACGCCTGTTTTGAAACTCTGCACAGAAAGGGTTTGCAGACTGCTGAATCCACACACGGGTTTAACTCTGGAAGTTGAGTGCACACATTGACAACCGTTCTGTTAGATAGCTGCGTTTTGGATTTAGAAGCAGATGTTTCCCTGTGCTTTCTGCTGTTTCTTCCATAGGCCGGTATTGGGCTGAAAACGCCAGTTTTGAAACTCTGCACAGAAAGGGTTTGCAGACTGCTGAATCCACACACGGGTTTAACTCTGGAAGTTGAGTGCACACATTGACAACCGTTCTGTTAGATAGCTGCGTTTTGGATTTAGAAGCAGATATTTCCCTGTGCGTTCTGCTGTTTCTACCATAGGCCGATATTGGGCTGAAAACGCCTGTTTTGAAACTCTGCACAGAAAGGGTTTGCAGACTTCTGAATCCACACACGGGTTTAACTCTGGAATTTGAGTGCACACATTGACAACCGTTCTGTTATATAGCTGCGTTTTGGATTTAGAAGCAGATATTTCCCTGTGCTTTCTGCTGTTTCTTCCATAGGCCGGTATTGGGCTGAAAACGCCTGTTTTGAAACTCTGCACAGAAAGTGTTTGCGGACTGCTGAATACACACACGGGTTTAACTCTGGAAGTTGAGTGCACACATTGACAACCGTTCTGTTAGATAGCTGCGTTTTGGATTTAGAAGCAGATATTTCCCTGTGCGTTCTGCTGTTTCTTCCATAGGCCGGTATTGGGCTGAAAACGCCTGTTTTGAAACTCTGCACAGAAAGGGTTTGCAGACTGCTGAATCCACACACGGGTTTAACTCTGGAAGTTGAGTGCACACATTGACAACCGTTCTGTTAGATAGCTGCGTTTTGGATTTAGAAGCAGATATTTCCCTGTGCTTTCTGCTGTTTCTTCCATATGCCGGTATTGGGCTGAAAACGCCTGTTTTGAAAATCTGCACAGAAAGGGTTTGCAGACTGCTGAATCCACACACGGGTTTAACTCTGGAAGTTGAGTGCACACATTGACAACCGTTCTGTTAGATAGCTGCGTTTTGGATTTAGAAGCAGATAATTCCCTGTGCTTTCTGCTGTTTCTTCCTTATGCCGGTATTGGGCTGAAAACGCCTGTTTTGAAACTCTGCACAGAAAGGGTTTGCAAACTGCTGAATCCACACACGGGTTTAACTCTGGAAGTTGAGTGCACACATTGACAACCGTTCTGTTAGATAGCTGCGTTTTGGATTTAGAAGCAGATATTTCCCTGTGCGTTCTGCTGTTTCTTCCATAGGCCAGTATTGGGCTGAAAACGCCTGCTTTGAAACTCTGCACAGAAAGGGTTTGCAGACTGCTGAATCCACACACGGGTTTAACTCTGGAAGTTGAGTGCACACATTGACAACCGTTCTGTTAGATAGCTGCGTTTTGGATTTAGAAGCTGATATTTCCCTGTGCTTTCTGCTGTTTCTTCCATAGGCCGGTATTGGGCTGAAAACGCCTGCTTTGAAACTCTGCACAGAAAGGGTTTGCAGACTGCTGAATCCACACACGGGTTTAACTCTGGAAGTTGAGTGCACACATTGACAACCGTTCTGTTAGATAGCTGCGTTTTGGATTTAGAAGCAGATATTTCCCTGTGCTTTCTGCAGTTTCTTCCTTAGGCCGGTATTGGGCTGAAAACGCCTGTTTTGAAACTCTGCACAGAAAGGGTTTGCAGACTGCTGAATCCACAAACGGGTTTAACTCTGGAAGTTGAGGGCACACATTGACAACCGTTCTGTTAGATAGCTTCGTTTTGGATTTAGAAGCAGATATTTCCCTGTGTTTTCTGCTGTTTCTTCCATAGGCCGGTATTGTGCTGAAAACGCCTGTTTTGAAACTCTGCACAGAAAGGGTTTGCAGACTGCTGAATCCACACACGGGTTTAACTCTGGAAGTTGAGTGCACACATTGACAACCGTTCTGTTAGATAGCTGCGTTTTGGATTTAGAAGCAGATATTTCCCTGTGCTTTCTGCTGTTTCTTCCATAGGCCGGTATTGGGCTGAAAACGCCAGTTTTGAAACTCTGCACAGAAAGGGTTTGCAGACTGCTGAATCCACACACGGGTTTAACTCTGGAAGTTGAGTGCACACATTGACAACCGTTCTGTTAGATAGCTGCGTTTTGGATTTAGAAGCAGATATTTCCCTGTGCGTTCTGCTGTTTCTACCATAGGCCGATAATGGGCTGAAAACGCCTGTTTTGAAACTCTGCACAGAAAGGGTTTGCAGACTGCTGAATACACACACGGGTTTAACTCTGGAATTTGAGTGCACACATTGACAAGCGTTCTGTTAGATAGCTGCGTTTTGGATTTAGAAGCAGATATTTCCCTGTGCTTTCTGCTGTTTCTTCCATAGGCCGGTATTGGGCTGAAAACGCCTGTTTTGAAACTCTGCACAGAAAGGGTTTGCGGACTGCTGAATCCACGCACGGGTTTAACTCTGGAAGTTGAGTGCACACATTGACAACCGTTCTGTTAGATAGCTGCGTTTTGGATTTAGAAGCAGATATTTCCCTGTGCGTTCTGCTGTTTCTTCCATAGGCCGGTATTGGGCTGAAAACGCCTGTTTTGAAACTCTGCACAGAAAGGGTTTGCAGACTGCTGAATCCACACACGGGTTTAACTCTGGAAGTTGAGTGCACACATTGACAACCGTTCTGTTAGATAGCTGCGTTTTGGATTTAGAAGCAGATATTTCCCTGTGCTTTCTGCTGTTTCTTCCATATGCCGGTATTGGGCTGAAAACGCCTGTTTTGAAACTCTGCAGAGAAAGGGTTTGCAGACTGCTGAATCCACACACGGGTTTAACTCTGGAAGTTGAGTGCACACATTGACAACCGTTCTGTTAGATAGCTGCGTTTTGGATTTAGAAGCAGATAATTCCCTGTGCTTTCTGCTGTTTCTTCCTTATGCCGGTATTGGGCTGAAAACGCCTGTTTTGAAACTCTGCACAGAAAGGGTTTGCAAACTGCTGAATCCACACACGGGTTTAACTCTGGAAGTTGAGTGCACACATTGACAACCGTTCTGTTAGATAGCTGCGTTTTGGATTTAGAAGCAGATATTTCCCTGTGCGTTCTGCTGTTTCTTCCATAGGCCAGTATTGGGCTGAAAACGCCTGCTTTGAAACTCTGCACAGAAAGGGTTTGCAGACTGCTGAATCCACACACGGGTTTAACTCTGGAAGTTGAGTGCACACATTGACAACCGTTCTGTTAGATAGCTGCGTTTTGGATTTAGAAGCTGATATTTCCCTGTGCTTTCTGCTGTTTCTTCCATAGGCCGGTATTGGGCTGAAAACGCCTGCTTTGAAACTCTGCACAGAAAGGGTTTGCAGACTGCTGAATCCACACACGGGTTTAACTCTGGAAGTTGAGTGCACACATTGACAACCGTTCTGTTAGATAGCTGCGTTTTGGATTTAGAAGCAGATATTTCCCTGTGCTTTCTGCAGTTTCTTCCTTAGGCCGGTATTGGGCTGAAAACGCCTGTTTTGAAACTCTGCACAGAAAGGGTTTGCAGACTGCTGAATCCACAAACGGGTTTAACTCTGGAAGTTGAGTGCACACATTGACAACCGTTCTGTTAGATAGCTTCGTTTTGGATTTAGAAGCAGATATTTCCCTGTGTTTTCTGCTGTTTCTTCCATAGGCCGGTATTGTGCTGAAAACGCCTGTTTTGAAACTCTGCACAGAAAGGGTTTGCAGACTGCTGAATCCAAACACGGGTTTAACTCTGGAAGTTGAGTGCACACATTGACAACCGTTCTGTTAGATAGCTGCGTTTTGGATTTAGAAGCAGATATTTCCCTGTGCTTTCTGCTGTTTCTACCATAGGCCGATATTGGACTGAAAACGCCTGTTTTGAAACTCTGCACAGAAAGTGTTTGCAGACTGCTGAATCCACACACGGGTTTAACTCTGGAAGTTGAGTGCACACATCGACAACCGTTCTGTTAGATAGCTGCGTTTTGGATTTAGAAGCAGATATTTCCCTGTGCTTTCTGCTGTTTCTACCATAGGCCGATATTGGACTGAAAACGCCTGTTTTGAAACTCTGCACAGAAAGTGTTTGCAGACTGCTGAATCCACACACGGGTTTAACTCTGGAATTTGAGTGCCCACATTGACAACCGTTCTGTTAGATAGCTGCGTTTTGGATTTAGAAGCAGATATTTCCCTGTGCTTTCTGCTGTTTCTTCCGTAGGCCGGTATTGGGCTGAAAACGCCTGTTTTGAAACTCTGCACAGAAAGGGTTTGCAGACTGCTGAATCCACACACGGGTTTAACTCTGGAAGTTGAGTGCACACATTGACAACCGTTCTGTTAGATAGCTGCGTTTTGGATTTAGAAGCAGATATTTCCCTGTGCATTCTGCTGTTTCTGCCATAGGCCGATATTGGGCTGAAAACGCCTGTTTTGAAACTCTGCACAGAAAGGGTTTGCAGACTGCTGAATCCACACACGGGTTTAACTCTGGAAGTTGAGTGCACACATTGACAACCGTTCTGTTAGATAGCTGCGTTTTGGATTTAGAAGCAGATAATTCCCTGTGATTTTTGCTGTTTCTTCCTTAGGCCGGTATTGGGCTGAAAACGCCTGTTTTGAAACTCCGCACAGAAAGGGTTTGCAGACTGCTGAATCCACACACGGGTTTAACTCTGGAAGTTGAGGGCACACATTGACAACCGTTCTGTTAGATAGCTGCGTTTTGGATTAAGAAGCAGTTATTTCCCTGTGCTTTCTGCTGTTTCTTCCATAGGCCGGTATTGGGCTGAAAACGCCTGTTTTGAAACTCTGCACAGAAACGGTTTGCAGACTGCTGAATCCACACACGGGTTTAACTCTGGAAGTTGAGTGCACACATTGACAACCGTTCTGTTAGATAGCTTCGTTTTGGATTTAGAAGCAGATATTTCCCTGTGCTTTCTGCTGTTTCTTCCATAGGCCGGTATTGGGCTGAAAACGCCAGTTTTGAAACTCTGCACAGAAAGGGTTTGCAGACTGCTGAATCCACACACGGGTTTAACTCTGGAAGTTGAGTGCACTCATTGACAACCGTTCTGTTAGATAGCTGCGTTTTCGATTTAGAAGCAGATATTTCCCTGTGCGTTCTGCTGTTTCTACCATAGGCCGGTATTGTGCTGAAAACGCCTGTTTTGAAACTCTGCACAGAAATGGTTTGCAGACTGCTGAATCCACACACGGGTTTAACTGTGGAAGTTGAGTGCACACATTGACAACCATTCTGTTAGATAGCTCCGTTTTGGATTTAGAAGCAGATATTTCCCTCTGCGTTCTGCTGTTTCTTCCATAGGCCGGTATTGGGCTGAAAACGCCGGTTTTGAAACTCTGCACAGAATGGGTTTGCAGACTGCTGAATCCACAAACGGGTTTAACTCTGGAAGTTGAGTGCACACATTGACAACCGTTCTGTTAGATAGCTGCGTTTTGGATTTAGAAGCAGATATTTCCCTGTGCTTTCTGCTGTTTCTTCCATATGCCGGTATTGGGCTGAAAACGCCTGTTTTGAAACTCTGCACAGAAAGGGTTTGCAGACTGCTGAATCCACACACGGGTTTAACTCTGGAAGTTGAGTGCACACATTGACAACCGTTCTGTTAGATAGCTGCGTTTTGGATTTAGAAGCAGATATTTCCCTGTGCTTTCTGCTGTTTCTTCCGTATGACGGTATTGGGCTGAAAACGCCTGTTTTGAAACTCTGCACAGAAAGGGTTTGCAGACTGCTGAATCCACACACGGGTTTAACTCTGGAAGTTGAGTGCACACATTGACAACCGTTCTGTTAGATAGCTGCGTTTTGGATTTAGAAGCAGATATTTCCCTGTGACTTCTGCTGTTTCTACCATAGGCCGATATTGGGCTCAAAACGCCTGTTTTGAAACTCTGCACAGAAAGGGTTTGCAGACTGCTGAATCCACACACGGGTTTAACTCTGGAATTTGAGTGCACACATTGTCAACCGTACTGTTAGATAGCTGCGTTTTGGATTTAGAAGCAGATATTTCCCTGTGCTTTCTGCTGTTTCTTCCATAGGCCGGTATTGGGCTGAAAACGCCAGTTTTGAAACTCTGCACAGAAAGGGATTGCAGACTGCTGAATCCACACACGGGTTTAACTCTGGAAGTTGAGTGCACACATTGACAACCGTTCTGTTAGATAGCTGCGTTTTGGATTTAGAAGCAGATATTTCCCTGTGCTTTCTGCTGTTTCTTCCATATGACGGTATTCGGCTGAAAACGCCTGTTTTGAAACTCTGCACAGAAAGGGTTTGCAGACTGCTGAATCCACACACGGGTTTAACTCTGGAAGTTGAGTGTACACATTGACAACCGTTCTGTTAGATAGCTGCGTTTTGGATTTAGAAGCAGATATTTCCCTGTGCGTTCTACTGTTTCTACCATAGGCCGATATTGGGCTGAAAACGCCTGTTTTGAAACTCTGCACAGAAAGGGTTTGCAGACTGCTGAATCCACACACGGTTTTAACTCTGGAATTTGAGTGCACACATTGTCAACCGTTCTGTTAGATAGCTGCGTTTTGGATTTAGAAGCAGATATTTCCCTGTGCTTTCTGCTGTTTCTTCCATAGGCCGGTATTGGGCTGAAAACGCCTGTTTTGAAACTCTGCACAGAAAGGGTTTGCAGACTGCTGAATCCACACACGGGTTTAACTCTGGAAGTTGAGTGCACACATTGACAACCGTTCTGTTAGATAGCTGCGTTTTGGATTTAGAAGCAGATAATTCCCTGTGCTTTCTGCTGTTTCTTCCTTAGGCCGGTATTGGGCTGAAAACGCCTGTTTTGAAACTCTGCACAGAAAGTGTTTGCAGACTGCTGAATCCACACACGGGTTTAACTCTGGAATTTGAGTGCCCACATTGACAACCGTTCTGTTAGATAGCTGCGTTTTGGATTTAGAAGCAGATATTTCCCTGTGCTTTCTGCTGTTTCTTCCGTAGGCCGGTATTGGGCTGAAAACGCCTGTTTTGAAACTCTGCACAGAAAGGGTTTGCAGACTGCTGAATCCACACACGGGTTTAACTCTGGAAGTTGAGTGCACACATTGACAACCGTTCTGTTAGATAGCTGCGTTTTGGATTTAGAAGCAGATATTTCCCTGTGCGTTCTGCTGTTTCTGCCATACGCCGATATTGGGCTGAAAACGCCTGTTTTGAAACTCTGCACAGAAAGGGTTTGCAGACTGCTGAATCCACACACGGGTTTAACTCTGGAAGTTGAGTGCACACCTTGACAACCGTTCTGTTAGATAGCTGCGTTTTGGATTTAGAAGCAGATAATTCCCTGTGCTTTCTGCTGTTTCTTCCTTAGGCCGGTATTGGGCTGAAAACGCCTGTTTTGAAACACCGCACAGAAAGGGTTTGCAGACTGCTGAATCCACACACGGGTTTAACTCTGGAAGTTGAGGGCACACATTGACAACCGTTCTGTTAGATAGCTGCGTTTTGGATTAAGAAGCAGTTATTTCCCTGTGCTTTCTGCTGTTTCTTCCATAGGCCGGTATTGGGCTGAAAACGCCTGTTTTGAAACTCTGCACAGAAACGGTTTGCAGACTGCTGAATCCACACACGGGTTTAACTCTGGAAGTTGAGTGCACACATTGACAACCGTTCTGTTAGATAGCTGCGTTTTGGATTTAGAAGCTGATATTTCCCTGTGCTTTCTGCTGTTTCTTCCATAGGCCGGTATTGGGCTGAAAACGCCTGTTTTGAAACTCTGCACAGAAAGGGTTTGCAGACTGCTGAATCCACACACGGGTTTAACTCTGGAAGTTGAGTGCACACATTGACAACCGTTCTGTTAGATAGCTGCGTTTTGGATTTAGAAGCAGATATTTCCCTGTGCGTTCTGCTGTTTCTACCATAGGCCGGTATTGGGCTGAAAACGCCTGTTTTGAAACTCTGCACAGAAAGGGTTTGCAGACTGCTGAATCCACACACGGGTTTAACTCTGGAAGTTGAGTGCACACATTGACAACCGTTCTGTTAGATAGCTGCGTTTTGGATTTAGAAGCAGATATTTCCCTGTGCTTTCTGCTGTTTCTTCCATATGACGGTATTGGGCTGAAAACGCCTGTTTTGAAACTCTGCACAGAAAGGGTTTGCAGACTGCTGAATCCACACACGGGTTTAACTCTGGAAGTTGAGTGCACACATTGACAACCGTTCTGTTAGATAGCTGCGTTTTGGATTTAGAAGCAGATATTTCCCTGTGCGTTCTGCTGTTTCTACCATAGGCCGATATTGGGCTGAAAACGCCTGTTTTGAAACTCTGCACAGAAAGGGTTTGCAGACTGCTGAATCCACACACGGTTTTAACTCTGGAATTTGAGTGCACACATTGTCAACCGCTGTGTTAGATAGCTGCGTTTTGGATTTAGAAGCAGATATTTCCCTGTGCTTTCTGCTGTTTCTTCCATAGGCCGGTATTGGGCTGAAAACGCCAGTTTTGAAACTCTGCACAGAAAGGGTTTGCAGACTGCTGAATCCACACACGGGTTTAACTCTGGAAGTTGAGTGCACACATTGACAACCGTTCTGTTAGATAGCTGCGTTTTGGATTTAGAAGCAGATATTTCCCTGTGCTTTCTGCTGTTTCTTCCATATGACGGTATTGGGCTGAAAACGCCTGTTTTGAAACTCTGCACAGAAAGGGTTTGCAGACTGCTGAATCCACACACGGGTTTAACTCTGGAAGTTGAGTGCACACATTGACAACCGTTCTGTTAGATAGCTGCGTTTTGGATTTAGAAGCAGATATTTCCCTGTGCTTTCTGCTGTTTCTTCCATATGCCGGTATTGGGCTGAAAACGCCTGTTTTGAAACTCTGCAGAGAAAGGGTTTGCAGACTGCTGAATCCACACACGGGTTTAACTCTGGAAGTTGAGTGCACACATTGACAACCGTTCTGTTAGATAGCTGCGTTTTGGATTTAGAAGCAGATAATTCCCTGTGCTTTCTGCTGTTTCTTCCTTATGCCGGTATTGGGCTGAAAACGCCTGTTTTGAAACTCTGCACAGAAAGGGTTTGCAAACTGCTGAATCCACACACGGGTTTAACTCTGGAAGTTGAGTGCACACATTGACAACCGTTCTGTTAGATAGCTGCGTTTTGGATTTAGAAGCAGATATTTCCCTGTGCGTTCTGCTGTTTCTTCCATAGGCCAGTATTGGGCTGAAAACGCCTGCTTTGAAACTCTGCACAGAAAGGGTTTGCAGACTGCTGAATCCACACACTGGTTTAACTCTGGAAGTTGAGTGCACACATTGACAACCGTTCTGTTAGATAGCTGCGTTTTGGATTTAGAAGCTGATATTTCCCTGTGCTTTCTGCTGTTTCTTCCATAGGCCGGTATTGGGCTGAAAACGCCTGCTTTGAAACTCTGCACAGAAAGGGTTTGCAGACTGCTGAATCCACACACGGGTTTAACTCTGGAAGTTGAGTGCACACATTGACAACCGTTCTGTTAGATAGCTGCGTTTTGGATTTAGAAGCAGATATTTCCCTGTGCTTTCTGCAGTTTCTTCCTTAGGCCGGTATTGGGCTGAAAACGCCTGTTTTGAAACTCTGCACAGAAAGGGTTTGCAGACTGCTGAATCCACAAACGGGTTTAACTCTGGAAGTTGAGGGCACACATTGACAACCGTTCTGTTAGATAGCTTCGTTTTGGATTTAGAAGCAGATATTTCCCTGTGTTTTCTGCTGTTTCTTCCATAGGCCGGTATTGTGCTGAAAACGCCTGTTTTGAAACACCGCACAGAAAGGGTTTGCAGACTGCTGAATCCACACACGGGTTTAACTCTGGAAGTTGAGTGCACACATTGACAACCGTTCTGTTAGATAGCTGCGTTTTGGATTTAGAAGCAGATATTTCCCTGTGCTTTCTGCTGTTTCTTCCATAGGCCGGTATTGGGCTGAAAACGCCAGTTTTGAAACTCTGCACAGAAAGGGTTTGCAGACTGCTGAATCCACACACGGGTTTAACTCTGGAAGTTGAGTGCACACATTGACAACCGTTCTGTTAGATAGCTGCGTTTTGGATTTAGAAGCAGATATTTCCCTGTGCGTTCTGCTGTTTCTACCATAGGCCGATAATGGGCTGAAAACGCCTGTTTTGAAACTCTGCACAGAAAGGGTTTGCAGACTGCTGAATACACACACGGGTTTAACTCTGGAATTTGAGTGCACACATTGACAAGCGTTCTGTTAGATAGCTGCGTTTTGGATTTAGAAGCAGATATTTCCCTGTGCTTTCTGCTGTTTCTTCCATAGGCCGGTATTGGGCTGAAAACGCCTGTTTTGAAACTCTGCACAGAAAGGGTTTGCGGACTGCTGAATCCACGCACGGGTTTAACTCTGGAAGTTGAGTGCACACATTGACAACCGTTCTGTTAGATAGCTGCGTTTTGGATTTAGAAGCAGATATTTCCCTGTGCGTTCTGCTGTTTCTTCCATAGGCCGGTATTGGGCTGAAAACGCCTGTTTTGAAACTCTGCACAGAAAGGGTTTGCAGACTGCTGAATCCACACACGGGTTTAACTCTGGAAGTTGAGTGCACACATTGACAACCGTTCTGTTAGATAGCTGCGTTTTGGATTTAGAAGCAGATATTTCCCTGTGCTTTCTGCTGTTTCTTCCATATGCCGGTATTGGGCTGAAAACGCCTGTTTTGAAACTCTGCAGAGAAAGGGTTTGCAGACTGCTGAATCCACACACGGGTTTAACTCTGGAAGTTGAGTGCACACATTGACAACCGTTCTGTTAGATAGCTGCGTTTTGGATTTAGAAGCAGATAATTCCCTGTGCTTTCTGCTGTTTCTTCCTTATGCCGGTATTGGGCTGAAAACGCCTGTTTTGAAACTCTGCACAGAAAGGGTTTGCAAACTGCTGAATCCACACACGGGTTTAACTCTGGAAGTTGAGTGCACACATTGACAACCGTTCTGTTAGATAGCTGCGTTTTGGATTTAGAAGCAGATATTTCCCTGTGCGTTCTGCTGTTTCTTCCATAGGCCAGTATTGGGCTGAAAACGCCTGCTTTGAAACTCTGCACAGAAAGGGTTTGCAGACTGCTGAATCCACACACGGGTTTAACTCTGGAAGTTGAGTGCACACATTGACAACCGTTCTGTTAGATAGCTGCGTTTTGGATTTAGAAGCTGATATTTCCCTGTGCTTTCTGCTGTTTCTTCCATAGGCCGGTATTGGGCTGAAAACGCCTGCTTTGAAACTCTGCACAGAAAGGGTTTGCAGACTGCTGAATCCACACACGGGTTTAACTCTGGAAGTTGAGAGCACACATTGACAACCGTTCTGTTAGATAGCTGCGTTTTGGATTTAGAAGCAGATATTTCCCTGTGCTTTCTGCAGTTTCTTCCTTAGGCCGGTATTGGGCTGAAAACGCCTGTTTTGAAACTCTGCACAGAAAGGGTTTGCAGACTGCTGAATCCACAAACGGGTTTAACTCTGGAAGTTGAGTGCACACATTGACAACCGTTCTGTTAGATAGCTTCGTTTTGGATTTAGAAGCAGATATTTCCCTGTGTTTTCTGCTGTTTCTTCCATAGGCCGGTATTGTGCTGAAAACGCCTGTTTTGAAACTCTGCACAGAAAGGGTTTGCAGACTGCTGAATCCAAACACGGGTTTAACTCTGGAAGTTGAGTGCACACATTGACAACCGTTCTGTTAGATAGCTGCGTTTTGGATTTAGAAGCAGATATTTCCCTGTGCTTTCTGCTGTTTCTACCATAGGCCGATATTGGACTGAAAACGCCTGTTTTGAAACTCTGCACAGAAAGTGTTTGCAGACTGCTGAATCCACACACGGGTTTAACTCTGGAAGTTGAGTGCACACATCGACAACCGTTCTGTTAGATAGCTGCGTTTTGGATTTAGAAGCAGATATTTCCCTGTGCTTTCTGCTGTTTCTACCATAGGCCGATATTGGACTGAAAACGCCTGTTTTGAAACTCTGCACAGAAAGTGTTTGCAGACTGCTGAATCCACACATGGGTTTAACTCTGGAATTTGAGTGCCCACATTGACAACCGTTCTGTTAGATAGCTGCGTTTTGGATTTAGAAGCAGATATTTCCCTGTGCTTTCTGCTGTTTCTTCCGTAGGCCGGTATTGGGCTGAAAACGCCTGTTTTGAAACTCTGCACAGAAAGGGTTTGCAGACTGCTGAATCCACACACGGGTTTAACTCTGGAAGTTGAGTGCACACATTGACAACCGTTCTGTTAGATAGCTGCGTTTTGGATTTAGAAGCAGATATTTCCCTGTGCATTCTGCTGTTTCTGCCATAGGCCGATATTGGGCTGAAAACGCCTGTTTTGAAACTCTGCACAGAAAGGGTTTGCAGACTGCTGAATCCACACACGGGTTTAACTGTGGAAGTTGAGTGCACACATTGACAACCGTTCTGTTAGATAGCTGCGTTTTGGATTTAGAAGCAGATAATTCCCTGTGATTTCTGCTGTTTCTTCCTTAGGCCGGTATTGGGCTGAAAACGCCTGTTTTGAAACTCCGCACAGAAAGGGTTTGCAGACTGCTGAATCCACACACGGGTTTAACTCTGGAAGTTGAGGGCACACATTGACAACCGTTCTGTTAGATAGCTGCGTTTTGGATTAAGAAGCAGTTATTTCCCTGTGCTTTCTGCTGTTTCTTCCATAGGCCGGTATTGGGCTGAAAACGCCTGTTTTGAAACTCTGCACAGAAACGGTTTGCAGACTGCTGAATCCACACACGGGTTTAACTCTGGAAGTTGAGTGCACACATTGACAACCGTTCTGTTAGATAGCTTCGTTTTGGATTTAGAAGCAGATATTTCCCTGTGCTTTCTGCTGTTTCTTCCATAGGCCGGTATTGGGCTGAAAACGCCAGTTTTGAAACTCTGCACAGAAAGGGTTTGCAGACTGCTGAATCCACACACGGGTTTAACTCTGGAAGTTGAGTGCACTCATTGACAACCGTTCTGTTAGATAGCTGCGTTTTCGATTTAGAAGCAGATATTTCCCTGTGCGTTCTGCTGTTTCTACCATAGGCCGGTATTGTGCTGAAAACGCCTGTTTTGAAACTCTGCACAGAAATGGTTTGCAGACTGCTGAATCCACACACGGGTTTAACTGTGGAAGTTGAGTGCACACATTGACAACCATTCTGTTAGATAGCTCCGTTTTGGATTTAGAAGCAGATATTTCCCTCTGCGTTCTGCTGTTTCTTCCATAGGCCGGTATTGGGCTGAAAACGCCGGTTTTGAAACTCTGCACAGAATGGGTTTGCAGACTGCTGAATCCACAAACGGGTTTAACTCTGGAAGTTGAGTGCACACATTGACAACCGTTCTGTTAGATAGCTGCGTTTTGGATTTAGAAGCAGATATTTCCCTGTGCTTTCTGCTGTTTCTTCCATATGCCGGTATTGGGCTGAAAACGCCTGTTTTGAAACTCTGCACAGAAAGGGTTTGCAGACTGCTGAATCCACACACGGGTTTAACTCTGGAAGTTGAGTGCACACATTGACAACCGTTCTGTTAGATAGCTGCGTTTTGGATTTAGAAGCAGATATTTCCCTGTGCTTTCTGCTGTTTCTTCCATATGACGGTATTGGGCTGAAAACGCCTGTTTTGAAACTCTGCACAGAAAGGGTTTGCAGACTGCTGAATCCACACACGGGTTTAACTCTGGAAGTTGAGTGCACACATTGACAACCGTTCTGTTAGATAGCTGCGTTTTGGATTTAGAAGCAGATATTTCCCTGTGACTTCTGCTGTTTCTACCATAGGCCGATATTGGGCTCAAAACGCCTGTTTTGAAACTCTGCACAGAAAGGGTTTGCAGACTGCTGAATCCACACACGGTTTTAACTCTGGAATTTGAGTGCACACATTGTCAACCGTACTGTTAGATAGCTGCGTTTTGGATTTAGAAGCAGATATTTCCCTGTGCTTTCTGCTGTTTCTTCCATAGGCCGGTATTGGGCTGAAAACGCCAGTTTTGAAACTCTGCACAGAAAGGGATTGCAGACTGCTGAATCCACACACGGGTTTAACTCTGGAAGTTGAGTGCACACATTGACAACCGTTCTGTTAGATAGCTGCGTTTTGGATTTAGAAGCAGATATTTCCCTGTGCTTTCTGCTGTTTCTTCCATATGACGGTATTCGGCTGAAAACGCCTGTTTTGAAACTCTGCACAGAAAGGGTTTGCAGACTGCTGAATCCACACACGGGTTTAACTCTGGAAGTTGAGTGTACACATTGACAACCGTTCTGTTAGATAGCTGCGTTTTGGATTTAGAAGCAGATATTTCCCTGTGCGTTCTACTGTTTCTACCATAGGCCGATATTGGGCTGAAAACGCCTGTTTTGAAACTCTGCACAGAAAGGGTTTGCAGACTGCTGAATCCACACACGGTTTTAACTCTGGAATTTGAGTGCACACATTGTCAACCGTTCTGTTAGATAGCTGCGTTTTGGATTTAGAAGCAGATATTTCCCTGTGCTTTCTGCTGTTTCTTCCATAGGCCGGTATTGGGCTGAAAACGCCTGTTTTGAAACTCTGCACAGAAAGGGTTTGCAGACTGCTGAATCCACACACGGGTTTAACTCTGGAAGTTGAGTGCACACATTGACAACCGTTCTGTTAGATAGCTGCGTTTTGGATTTAGAAGCAGATAATTCCCTGTGCTTTCTGCTGTTTCTTCCTTAGGCCGGTATTGGGCTGAAAACGCCTGTTTTGAAACTCTGCACAGAAAGTGTTTGCAGACTGCTGAATCCACACACGGGTTTAACTCTGGAATTTGAGTGCCCACATTGACAACCGTTCTGTTAGATAGCTGCGTTTTGGATTTAGAAGCAGATATTTCCCTGTGCTTTCTGCTGTTTCTTCCGTAGGCCGGTATTGGGCTGAAAACGCCTGTTTTGAAACTCTGCACAGAAAGGGTTTGCAGACTGCTGAATCCACACACGGGTTTAACTCTGGAAGTTGAGTGCACACATTGACAACCGTTCTGTTAGATAGCTGCGTTTTGGATTTAGAAGCAGATATTTCCCTGTGCGTTCTGCTGTTTCTGCCATACGCCGATATTGGGCTGAAAACGCCTGTTTTGAAACTCTGCACAGAAAGGGTTTGCAGACTGCTGAATCCACACACGGGTTTAACTCTGGAAGTTGAGTGCACACCTTGACAACCGTTCTGTTAGATAGCTGCGTTTTGGATTTAGAAGCAGATAATTCCCTGTGCTTTCTGCTGTTTCTTCCTTAGGCCGGTATTGGGCTGAAAACGCCTGTTTTGAAACACCGCACAGAAAGGGTTTGCAGACTGCTGAATCCACACACGGGTTTAACTCTGGAAGTTGAGGGCACACATTGACAACCGTTCTGTTAGATAGCTGCGTTTTGGATTAAGAAGAAGTTATTTCCCTGTGCTTTCTGCTGTTTCTTCCATAGGCCGGTATTGGGCTGAAAACGCCTGTTTTGAAACTCTGCACAGAAACGGTTTGCAGACTGCTGAATCCACACACGGGTTTAACTCTGGAAGTTGAGTGCACACATTGACAACCGTTCTGTTAGATAGCTGCGTTTTGGATTTAGAAGCTGATATTTCCCTGTGCTTTCTGCTGTTTCTTCCATAGGCCGGTATTGGGCTGAAAACGCCTGTTTTGAAACTCTGCACAGAAAGGGTTTGCAGACTGCTGAATCCACACACGGGTTTAACTCTGGAAGTTGAGTGCACACATTGACAACCGTTCTGTTAGATAGCTGCGTTTTGGATTTAGAAGCAGATATTTCCCTGTGCGTTCTGCTGTTTCTACCATAGGCCGGTATTGGGCTGAAAACGCCTGTTTTGAAACTCTGCACAGAAAGGGTTTGCAGACTGCTGAATCCACACACGGGTTTAACTCTGGAAGTTGAGTGCACACATTGACAACCGTTCTGTTAGATAGCTGCGTTTTGGATTTAGAAGCAGATATTTCCCTGTGCTTTCTGCTGTTTCTTCCATATGACGGTATTGGGCTGAAAACGCCTGTTTTGAAACTCTGCACAGAAAGGGTTTGCAGACTGCTGAATCCACACACGGGTTTAACTCTGGAAGTTGAGTGCACACATTGACAACCGTTCTGTTAGATAGCTGCGTTTTGGATTTAGAAGCAGATATTTCCCTGTGCGTTCTGCTGTTTCTACCATAGGCCGATATTGGGCTGAAAACGCCTGTTTTGAAACTCTGCACAGAAAGGGTTTGCAGACTGCTGAATCCACACACGGTTTTAACTCTGGAATTTGAGTGCACACATTGTCAACCGCTGTGTTAGATAGCTGCGTTTTGGATTTAGAAGCAGATATTTCCCTGTGCTTTCTGCTGTTTCTTCCATAGGCCGGTATTGGGCTGAAAACGCCAGTTTTGAAACTCTGCACAGAAAGGGTTTGCAGACTGCTGAATCCACACACGGGTTTAACTCTGGAAGTTGAGTGCACACATTGACAACCGTTCTGTTAGATAGCTGCGTTTTGGATTTAGAAGCAGATATTTCCCTGTGCTTTCTGCTGTTTCTTCCATATGACGGTATTGGGCTGAAAACGCCTGTTTTGAAACTCTGCACAGAAAGGGTTTGCAGACTGCTGAATCCACACACGGGTTTAACTCTGGAAGTTGAGTGCACACATTGACAACCGTTCTGTTAGATAGCTGCGTTTTGGATTTAGAAGCAGATATTTTCCTGTGCGTTCTGCTGTTTCTACCATAGGCCGATATTGGGCTGAAAACGCCTGTTTTGAAACTCTGCACAGAAAGGGTTTGCAGACTGCTGAATCCACACACGGTTTTAACTGTGGAATTTGAGTGCACACATTGTCAACCGTTCTGTTAGATAGCTGCGTTTTGAATTTAGAAGCAGATATTTCCCTGTGCTTTCTGCTGTTTCTTCCTTAGGCCGGTATTGGGCTGAAAACGCCAGTTTTGAAACTCTGCACAGAAAGGGATTGCAGACTGCTGAATCCACACACGGGTTTAACTCTGGAAGTTGAGTGCACACATTGACAACCGTTCTGTTAGATATCTGCGTTTTGGATTTAGAAGCAGATGTTTCCCTGTGCTTTCTGCTGTTTCTTCCATAGGCCGGGTTTGGGCTGAAAACGCCTGTTTTGAAACTCTGCACAGAAAGGATTTGCAGACTGCTGAATCCACACACGGGTTTAACTCTGGAAGTTGAGTGCACACATTGACAACCGTTCTGTTAGATAGCTGCGTTTTGGATTTAGAAGCAGATATTTCCCTGTGCTTTCTGCTGTTTCTTCCATATGACGGTATTGGGCTGAAAACGCCGTTTTGAAACTCTGCACAGAAAGGGTTTGCAGACTGCTGAATCCACACACGGGTTTAACTCTGGAAGTTGAGTGCAAACATTGACAACCGTTCTGTTAGATAGCTGCGTTTTGGATTTAGAAGCAGATATTTCCCTGTGACTTCTGCTGTTTCTACCATAGGCCGATATTGGGCTCAAAACGCCTGTTTTGAAACTCTGCACAGAAAGGGTTTGCAGACTGCTGAATCCACACACGGTTTTAACTCTGGAATTTGAGTGCACACATTGTCAACCGTTCTGTTAGATAGCTGCGTTTTGGATTTAGAAGCAGATATTTCCCTGTGCTTTCTGCTGTTTCTTCCATAGGCCGGTATTGGGCTGAAAACGCCAGTTTTGAAACTCTGCACAGAAAGGGATTGCAGACTGCTGAATCCACACACGGGTTTAACTCTGGAAGTTGAGTGCACACATTGACAACCGTTCTGTTAGATAGCTGCGTTTTGGATTTAGAAGCAGATATTTCCCTGTGCTTTCTGCTGTTTCTTCCATATGACGGTATTCGGCTGAAAACGCCTGTTTTGAAACTCTGCACAGAAAGGGTTTGCAGACTGCTGAATCCACACACGGGTTTAACTCTGGAATTTGAGTGTACACATTGACAACCGTTCTGTTAGATAGCTGCGTTTTGGATTTAGAAGCAGATATTTCCCTGTGCGTTCTACTGTTTCTACCATAGGCCGATATTGGGCTGAAAACGCCTGTTTTGAAACTCTGCACAGAAAGGGTTTGCAGACTGCTGAATCCACACACGGTTTTAACTCTGGAATTTGAGTGCACACATTGTCAACCGTTCTGTTAGATAGCTGCGTTTTGGATTTAGAAGCAGATATTTCCCTGTGCTTTCTGCTGTTTCTTCCATAGGCCGGTATTGGGCTGAAAACGCCTGTTTTGAAACTCTGCACAGAAAGGGTTTGCAGACTGCTGAATCCACACACGGGTTTAACTCTGGAAGTTGAGTGCACACATTGACAACCGTTCTGCTAGATAGCTGCGTTTTGGATTTAGAAGCAGATATTTCCCTGTGCTTTCTGCTGTTTCTTCCATAGGCCGGTATTGGGCTGAAAACGCCAGTTTTGAAACTCTGCACAGAAAGGGTTTGCAGACTGCTGAATCCACACACGGGTTTAACTCTGGAAGTTGAGTGCACACATTGACAACCGTTCTGTTAGATAGCTGCGTTTTGGATTTAGAAGCAGATATTTCCCTGTGCGGTCTGCTGTTTCTACCATAGGCCGGTATTGTGCTGAAAACGCCTGTTTTGAAACTCTGCACAGAAAGGGTTTGCAGACTGCTGAATCCACACACGGGTTTAACTCTGGAAGTTGAGTGCACACATTGACAACCATTCTGTTAGATAGCTGCGTTTTGGATTTAGAAGCAGATATTTCCCTGTGCGTTCTGCTGTTTCTTCCATAGGCCGCTATGGGGCTGAAAACGCCTGTTTTGAAACTCTGCACAGAAAGGGTTTGCAGACTGCTGAATCCACACACGGGTTTAACTCTGGAAGTTGAGTGCACACATTGACAACCGTTCTGTTAGATAGCTGCGTTTTGGATTTAGAAGCAGATATTTCCCTGTGCTTTCTGCTGTTTCTTCCATATGCTGGTATTGGGCTGAAAACGCTTGTTTTGAAACTCTGCACAGAAAGGGTTTGCAGACTGCTGAATCCACACACGGGTTTAACTCTGGAAGTTGAGTGCACACATTGACAACCGTTCTGTTAGATAGCTGCGTTTTGGATTTAGAAGCAGATATTTCCCTGTGCTTTCTGCTGTTTCTTCCATATGACGGTATTGGGCTGAAAACGCCTGTTTTGAAACTCTGCACAGAAAGGGTTTGCAGACTGCTGAATCCACACACGGGTTTAACTCTGGAAGTTGAGTGCACACATTGACAACCGTTCTGTTAGACAGCTGCGTTTTGGATTTAGAAGCAGATATTTCCCTGTGCGTTCTGCTGTTTCTACCATAGGCCGATATTGGGCTGAAAACGCCTGTTTTGAAACTCTGCACAGAAAGGGTTTGCAGACTGCTGAATCCACACACGGGTTTAACTCTGGAAGTTGAGTGCACACATTGACAACCGTTCTGTTAGATAGCTGCGTTTTGGATTTAGAAGCACATATTTCCCTGTGCTTTCTGCTGTTTCTTCCATAGGCCGGTATTGTGCTGAAAACGCCTGTTTTGAAACTCTGCACAGAAAGGGTTTGCAGACTGCTGAATCCACACATGGGTTTAACTCTGGAAGTTGAGTGCACACATTGACAACCGTTCTGTTAGATAGCTGCGTTTTGGATTTAGAAGCAGATATTTCCCTGTGCTTTCTGCTGTTTCTTCCATAGGCCGGTATTGGGCTGAAAGCGCCTGTTTTGAAACTCTGCACAGAAAGGGTTTGCAGACTGCTGAATACACACACGGGTTTAACTCTGGAAGTTGAGGGCACACATTGACAACCGTCCTGTTAGATAGCTGCGTTTTGGATTTAGAAGCAGATATTTCCCTGTGCGTTCTGCTGTTTCTTTCATAGGCCGATACTGGGCTGAAAACGCCTGTTTTGAAACTCTGCACAGAAAGGGTTTGCAGACTGCTGAATCCACACACGGTTTTAACTCTGGAAGTAGAGTGCACACATTGTCAACCGTTCTGTTAGATAGCTGCGTTTTGGATTTAGAAGCAGATATTTCCCTGTGCGTTCTGCTGTTTTTTCCATAGGCCGGTATTGGGCTGAAAACGCCTGTTTTTAAACTCTGCACAGAAAGGGTTTGCAGACTGCTGAATCCACACACGGGTTTAACTCTGGAAGTTGAGTGCACACATTGACAACCGTTCTGTTAGATAGCTGCGTTTTGGATTTAGAAGCAGATGTTTCCCTGTGCTTTCTGCTGTTTCTTCCATAGGCCGGTATTGGGCTGAAAACGCCTGTTTTGAAACTCTGCACAGAAAGTGTTTGCAGACTGCTGAATCCACACACGGGTTTAACTCTGGAAGTTGAGTGCACACATTGACAACCGTTCTGTTAGACAGCTGCGTTTTGGATTTAGAAGCAGATATTTCCCTGTGCTTTCTGCTGTTTCTTCCATAGGACGGTATAGGGCTGAAAACGCCTGTTTTGAAACTCTGCACAGAAAGGGTTTGCAGACTGCTGAATCCACACACGGGTTTAACTCTGGAAGTTGAGTGCACACATGGACAACCGTTCTGTTAGATAGCTGCGTTTTGGATTTAGAAGCAGATATTTCCCTGTGCTTTCTACTGTTTCTTCCTTAGGCCGGTATTGGGTTGAAAACGCCTGTTTTGAAACTCTGCACAGAAAGGGTTTGCAGACTGCTGAATCCACACACGGGTTTAACTCTGGAAGTTGAGGGCACACATTGACAACCGTTCTGTTAGATAGCTGCGTTTTGGATTTAGAAGCAGATATTTCCCTGTGCTTTCTGCTGTTTCTTCCATAGGCCGGTATTGGGCTGAAAACGCCTGTTTTGAAACTCTGCACAAAAAGTGTTTGCAGACTGCTGAATCCACACACGGGTTTAACTCTGGAAGTTGAGTGCACACATTGACAACCGTTCTGTTAGATAGGTGCGTTTTGGATTTAGAAGCAGATATTTCCCTGTGCTTTCTGCTGTTTCTTCCTAGGCCGGTATTCGGCTGAAAACGCCAGTTTTGAAACTCTGCACAGAAAGGGTTTGCAGACTGCTGAATCCACACACGGGTTTAACTCTGGAAGTTGAGTGCACACATTGACAACCATTCTGTTAGATAGCTGCGTTTTGGATTTAGAAGCATATATTTCCCTGTGCGTTCTGCTGTTTCTACCATAGGCCGATATTGGACTGAAAACGCCTGTTTTGAAACTCTGCACAGAAAGTGTTTGCAGACTGCTGAATCCACACACGGGTTTAACTCTGGAATTTGAGTGCCCACATTGACAACTGTTCTGTTAGATAGCTGCGTTTTGGATTTAGAAGCAGATATTTCCCTGTGCTTTCTGCTGTTTCTTCCGTAGGCCGGTATTGGGCTGAAAACGCCTGTTTTGAAACTCTGCACAGAAATGGTTTGCAGACTGCTGAATCCACACACGGGTTTAACTCTGGAAGTTGAGTGCACACATTGACAACCGTTCTGTTAGATAGCTGCGTTTTGGATTTAGAAGCAGATATTTCCCTGTGCGTTCTGCTGTTTCTGCCATAGGCCGATATTGGGCTGAAAACGCCTGTTTTGAAACTCTGCACAGAAAGGGTTTGCAGACTGCTGAATCCACACACGGGTTTAACTCTGGAAGTTGAGTACACACATTGACAACCGTTCTGTTAGATAGCTGCGTTTTGGATTTAGAAGCAGATAAATCCCTGTGATTTCTGCTGTTTCTTCCTTAGGCCGGTATTGGGCTGAAAACGCCTGTTTTGAAACTCCGCACAGAAAGGGTTTGCAGACTGCTGAATCCACACACGGGTTTAACTCTGGAAGTTGAGGGCACACATTGACAACCGTTCTGTTAGATAGCTGCGTTTTGGATTAAGAAGCAGTTATTTCCCTGTGCTTTCTGCTGTTTCTTCCATAGGCCGGTATTGGGCTGAAAACGCCTGTTTTGAAACTCTGCACAGAAACGGTTTGCAGACTGCTGAATCCACACACGGGTTTAACTCTGGAAGTTGAGTGCACACATTGACAACCGTTCTGTTAGATAGCTTCGTTTTGGATTTAGAAGCAGATATTTCCCTGTGCTTTCTGCTGTTTCTTCCATAGGCCGGTATTGGGCTGAAAACGCCAGTTTTGAAACTCTGCACAGAAAGGGTTTGCAGACTGCTGAATCCACACACGGGTTTAACTCTGGAAGTTGAGTGCACTCATTGACAACCGTTCTGTTAGATAGCTGCGTTTTCGATTTAGAAGCAGATATTTCCCTGTGCGTTCTGCTGTTTCTACCATAGGCCGGTATTGTGCTGAAAACGCCTGTTTTGAAACTCTGCACAGAAATGGTTTGCAGACTGCTGAATCCACACACGGGTTTAACTGTGGAAGTTGAGTGCACACATTGACAACCATTCTGTTAGATAGCTCCGTTTTGGATTTAGAAGCAGATATTTCCCTCTGCGTTCTGCTGTTTCTTCCATAGGCCGGTATTGGGCTGAAAACGCCGGTTTTGAAACTATGCACAGAATGGGTTTGCAGACTGCTGAATCCACAAACGGGTTTAACTCTGGAAGTTGAGTGCACACATTGACAACCGTTCTGTTAGATAGCTGCGTTTTGGATTTAGAAGCAGATATTTCCCTGTGCTTTCTGCTGTTTCTTCCATATGCCGGTATTGGGCTGAAAACGCCTGTTTTGAAACTCTGCACAGAAAGGGTTTGCAGACTGCTGAATCCACACACGGGTTTAACTCTGGAAGTTGAGTGCACACATTGACAACCGTTCTGTTAGATAGCTGCGTTTTGGATTTAGAAGCAGATATTTCCCTGTGCTTTCTGCTGTTTCTTCCATATGACGGTATTGGGCTGAAAACGCCTGTTTTGAAACTCTGCACAGAAAGGGTTTGCAGACTGCTGAATCCACACACGGGTTTAACTCTGGAAGTTGAGTGCAAACATTGACAACCGTTCTGTTAGATAGCTGCGTTTTGGATTTAGAAGCAGATATTTCCCTGTGACTTCTGCTGTTTCTACCATAGGCCGATATTGGGCTCAAAACGCCTGTTTTGAAACTCTGCACAGAAAGGGTTTGCAGACTGCTGAATCCACACACGGTTTTAACTCTGGAATTTGAGTGCACACATTGTCAACCGTACTGTTAGATAGCTGCGTTTTGGATTTAGAAGCAGATATTTCCCTGTGCTTTCTGCTGTTTCTTCCATAGGCCGGTATTGGGCTGAAAACGCCAGTTTTGAAACTCTGCACAGAAAGGGATTGCAGACTGCTGAATCCACACACGGGTTTAACTCTGGAAGTTGAGTGCACACATTGACAACCGTTCTGTTAGATAGCTGCGTTTTGGATTTAGAAGCAGATATTTCCCTGTGCTTTCTGCTGTTTCTTCCATATGCCGGTATTGGGCTGAAAACGCCTGTTTTGAAACTCTGCACAGAAAGGGTTTGCAGACTGCTGAATCCACACACGGGTTTAACTCTGGAAGTTGAGTGTACACATTGACAACCGTTCTGTTAGATAGCTGCGTTTTGGATTTAGAAGCAGATATTTCCCTGTGCGTTCTACTGTTTCTACCATAGGCCGATATTGGGCTGAAAACGCCTGTTTTGAAACTCTGCACAGAAAGGGTTTGCAGACTGCTGAATCCACACACGGTTTTAACTCTGGAATTTGAGTGCACACATTGTCAACCGTTCTGTTAGATAGCTGCGTTTTGGATTTAGAAGCAGATATTTCCCTGTGCTTTCTGCTGTTTCTTCCATAGGCCGGTATTGGGCTGAAAACGCCTGTTTTGAAACTCTGCACAGAAAGGGTTTGCAGACTGCTGAATCCACACACGGGTTTAACTCTGGAAGTTGAGTGCACACATTGACAACCGTTCTGTTAGATAGCTGCGTTTTGGATTTAGAAGCAGATAATTCCCTGTGCTTTCTGCTGTTTCTTCCTTAGGCCGGTATTGGGCTGAAAACGCCTGTTTTGAAACTCTGCACAGAAAGTGTTTGCAGACTGCTGAATCCACACACGGGTTTAACTCTGGAATTTGAGTGCCCACATTGACAACCGTTCTGTTAGATAGCTGCGTTTTGGATTTAGAAGCAGATATTTCCCTGTGCTTTCTGCTGTTTCTTCCGTAGGCCGGTATTGGGCTGAAAACGCCTGTTTTGAAACTCTGCACAGAAAGGGTTTGCAGACTGCTGAATCCACACACGGGTTTAACTCTGGAAGTTGAGTGCACACATTGACAACCGTTCTGTTAGATAGCTGCATTTTGGATTTAGAAGCAGATATTTCCCTGTGCGTTCTGCTGTTTCTGCCATACGCCGATATTGGGCTGAAAACGCCTGTTTTGAAACTCTGCACAGAAAGGGTTTGCAGACTGCTGAATCCACACACGGGTTTAACTCTGGAAGTTGAGTGCACACCTTGACAACCGTTCTGTTAGATAGCTGCGTTTTGGATTTAGAAGCAGATAATTCCCTGTGCTTTCTGCTGTTTCTTCCTTAGGCCGGTATTGGGCTGAAAACGCCTGTTTTGAAACACCGCACAGAAAGGGTTTGCAGACTGCTGAATCCACACACGGGTTTAACTCTGGAAGTTGAGGGCACACATTGACAACCGTTCTGTTAGATAGCTGCGTTTTGGATTAAGAAGCAGTTATTTCCCTGTGCTTTCTGCTGTTTCTTCCATAGGCCGGTATTGGGCTGAAAACGCCTGTTTTGAAACTCTGCACAGAAACGGTTTGCAGACTGCTGAATCCACACACGGGTTTAACTCTGGAAGTTGAGTGCACACATTGACAACCGTTCTGTTAGATAGCTGCGTTTTGGATTTAGAAGCTGATATTTCCCTGTGCTTTCTGCTGTTTCTTCCATAGGCCGGTATTGGGCTGAAAACGCCTGTTTTGAAACTCTGCACAGAAAGGGTTTGCAGACTGCTGAATCCACACACGGGTTTAACTCTGGAAGTTGAGTGCACACATTGACAACCGTTCTGTTAGATAGCTGCGTTTTGGATTTAGAAGCAGATATTTCCCTGTGCGTTCTGCTGTTTCTACCATAGGCCGGTATTGTGCTGAAAACGCCTGTTTTGAAACTCTGCAAAGAAAGGGTTTGCAGACTGCTGAATCCACACACGGGTTTAACTGTGGAAGTTGAGTGCACACATTGACAACCATTCTGTTAGATAGCTCCGTTTTGGATTTAGAAGCAGATATTTCCCTGTGCGTTCTGCTGTTTCTTCCATAGGCCGGTATTGGGCTGAAAACGCCGGTTTTGAAACTCTGCACAAAAAGGGTTTGCAGACTGCTGAATCCACAAACGGGTTTAACTCTGGAAGTTGAGTGCACACATTGACAACCGTTCTGTTAGATAGCTGCGTTTTGGATTTAGAAGCAGATATTTCCCTGTGCTTTCTGCTGTTTCTTCCATATGCCGGTATTGGGCTGAAAACGCCTGTTTTGAAACTCTGCACAGAAAGGGTTTGCAGACTGCTGAATCCACACACGGGTTTAACTCTGGAAGTTGAGTGCACACATTGACAACCGTTCTGTTAGATAGCTGCGTTTTGGATTTAGAAGCAGATATTTCCCTGTGCTTTCTGCTGTTTCTTCCATATGACGGTATTGGGCTGAAAACGCCTGTTTTGAAACTCTGCACAGAAAGGGTTTGCAGACTGCTGAATCCACACACGGGTTTAACTCTGGAAGTTGAGTGCACACATTGACAACCGTTCTGTTAGATAGCTGCGTTTTGGATTTAGAAGCAGATATTTCCCTGTGCGTTCTGCTGTTTCTACCATAGGCCGATATTGGGCTGAAAACGCCTGTTTTGAAACTCTGCACAGAAAGGGTTTGCAGACTGCTGAATCCACACACGGTTTTAACTCTGGAATTTGAGTGCACACATTGTCAACCGCTGTGTTAGATAGCTGCGTTTTGGATTTAGAAGCAGATATTTCCCTGTGCTTTCTGCTGTTTCTTCCATAGGCCGGTATTGGGCTGAAAACGCCAGTTTTGAAACTCTGCACAGAAAGGGTTTGCAGACTGCTGAATCCACACACGGGTTTAACTCTGGAAGTTGAGTGCACACATTGACAACCGTTCTGTTAGATAGCTGCGTTTTGGATTTAGAAGCAGATATTTCCCTGTGCTTTCTGCTGTTTCTTCCATATGACGGTATTGGGCTGAAAACGCCTGTTTTGAAACTCTGCACAGAAAGGGTTTGCAGACTGCTGAATCCACACACGGGTTTAACTCTGGAAGTTGAGTGCACACATTGACAACCGTTCTGTTAGATAGCTGCGTTTTGGATTTAGAAGCAGATATTTTCCTGTGCGTTCTGCTGTTTCTACCATAGGCCGATATTGGGCTGAAAACGCCTGTTTTGAAACTCTGCACAGAAAGGGTTTGCAGACTGCTGAATCCACACACGGTTTTAACTGTGGAATTTGAGTGCACACATTGTCAACCGTTCTGTTAGATAGCTGCGTTTTGAATTTAGAAGCAGATATTTCCCTGTGCTTTCTGCTGTTTCTTCCTTAGGCCGGTATTGGGCTGAAAACGCCAGTTTTGAAACTCTGCACAGAAAGGGATTGCAGACTGCTGAATCCACACACGGGTTTAACTCTGGAAGTTGAGTGCACACATTGACAACCGTTCTGTTAGATATCTGCGTTTTGGATTTAGAAGCAGATGTTTCCCTGTGCTTTCTGCTGTTTCTTCCATAGGCCGGGTTTGGGCTGAAAACGCCTGTTTTGAAACTCTGCACAGAAAGGATTTGCAGACTGCTGAATCCACACACGGGTTTAACTCTGGAAGTTGAGTGCACACATTGACAACCGTTCTGTTAGATAGCTGCGTTTTGGATTTAGAAGCAGATATTTCCCTGTGCTTTCTGCTGTTTCTTCCATATGACGGTATTCGGCTGAAAACGCCTGTTTTGAAACTCTGCACAGAAAGGGTTTGCAGACTGCTGGATCCACACACGGGTTTAACTCTGGAAGTTGAGGGCACAGATTGACAACCGTTCTGTTAGATAGCTGCGTTTTGGATTTAGAAGCAGATATTTCCCTGTGCGTTCTGCTGTTTCTACCATAGGCCGATATTGGGCTGAAAACGCCTGTTTTGAAACTCTGCACAGAAAGGGTTTGCAGACTGCTGAATCCACACACGGGTTTAACTCTGGAAGTTGAGTGCACACATTGACAACCGTTCTGTTAGATAGCTGCGTTTTGGATTTAGAAGCAGATATTTCCCTGTGCTTTCTGCTGTTTCTTCCATAGGCCGGTATTGGGCTGAAAACGCCTGTTTTGAAACTCTGCACAGAAAGGGTTTGCAGACTGCTGAATCCACACACGGGTTTAACTCTGGAAGTTGAGTGCACACATTGACAACCGTTCTGTTAGATAGCTGCGTTTTGGATTTAGAAGCAGATAATTCCCTGTGCTTTCTGCTGTTTCTTCCTTAGGCCGGTATTGGGCTGAAAACGCCTGTTTTGAAACTCCGCACAGAAAGGGTTTGCAGACTGCTGGATCCACACACGGGTTTAACTCTGGAAGTTGAGGGCACACATTGACAACCGTTCTGTTAGATAGCTGCGTTTTGGATTTAGAAGCAGATATTTCCCTGTGCTTTCTGCTTTTTCTTCCATAGGCCGGTATTGGGCTGAAAACGCCTGTTTTGAAACTCTGCACAGAAACGGTTTGCAGACTGCTGAATCCACACACGGGTTTAACTCTGGAAGTTGAGTGCACACATTGACAACCGTTCTGTTAGATAGCTGCGTTTTGGATTTAGAAGCAGATATTTCCCTGTGCTTTCTGCTGTTTCTTCCATAGGCCGGTATTGTGCTGAAAACGCCTGTTTTGAAACTCTGCACAGAAAGGGTTTGCAGACTGCTGAATCCACACACGGGTTTAACTCTGGAAGTTGAGTGCACACATTGACAACCATTCTGTTAGATAGCTGCGTTTCGGATTTAGAAGCAGATATTTCCTGTGCGTTCTGCTGTTTCTTCCATAGGCCGGTATTGGGCTGAAAACGCCTGTTTTGAAACTCTGCACAGAAAGGGTTTGCAGACTGCTGAATCCACAAACGGGTTTAACTCTGGAAGTTGAGTGCACACATTGACAACCATTCTGTTAGATAGCTGCGTTTTGGATTTAGAAGCAGATATTTCCCTGTGCTTTCTGCTGTTTCTTCCATATGCCGGTCTTGGGCTGAAAACGCCTGTTTTGAAACTCTGCACAGAAAGGTTTTGCAAACTGCTGAATCCACACACGGGTTTAACTCTGGAAGTTGAGTGCACACATTGACAACCGTTCTGTTAGATAGCTGCGTTTTGGATTTAGAAGCAGACATTTCCCTGTGCTTTCTGCTGTTTCTTCCATATGCCGGTATTGGGCTGAAAACGCCTGTTTTGAAACTCTGCACAGAAAGGGTTTGCAGACTGCTGAATCCACACACGGGTTTAACTCTGGAAGTTGAGTGCACACATTGACAACCGTTCTGTTAGATAGCTGCGTTTTGGATTTAGAAGCAGATATTTCCCTGTGCTTTCTGCTGTTTCTTCCATATGACGGTATTCGGCTGAAAACGCCTGTTTTGAAACTCTGCACAGAAAGGGTTTGCAGACTTCTGAATCCACACACGGGTTTAACTCTGGAAGTTGAGTGCACACATTGACAACCGTTCTGTTAGATAGCTGCGTTTTGGATTTAGAAGCAGATATTTCCCTGTGCGTTCTACTGTTTCTACCATAGGCCGATATTGGGCTGAAAACGCCTGTTTTGAAACTCTGCACAGAAAGGGTTTGCAGACTGCTGAATCCACACACGGTTTTAACTCTGGAATTTGAGTGCACACATTGTCAACCGTTCTGTTAGGTAGCTGCGTTTTGGATTTAGAAGCAGATATTTCCCTGTGCTTTCTGCTGTTTCTTCCATAGGCCGGTATTGGGCTGAAAACGCCTGTTTTGAAACACTGCACAGAAAGGGTTTGCAGACTGCTGAATCCACACACGGGTTTAACTCTGGAAGTTGAGTGCACACATTGACAACCGTTCTGTTAGATAGCTGCGTTTTGGATTTAGAAGCAGATAATTCCCTGTGCTTTCTGCTGTTTCTTCCTTAGGCCGGTATTGGGCTGAAAACGCCTGTTTTGAAACTCTGCACAGAAAGGGTTTGCAGACTGCTGGATCCACACACGGGTTTAACTCTGGAAGTTGAGGGCACAGATTGACAACCGTTCTGTTAGATAGCTGCGTTTTGGATTTAGAAGCAGATATTTCCCTGTGCGTTCTGCTGTTTCTACCATAGGCCGATATTGGGCTGAAAACGCCTGTTTTGAAACTCTGCACAGAAAGGGTTTGCAGACTGCTGAATCCACACACGGGTTTAACTCTGGAAGTTGAGTGCACACATTGACAACCGTTCTGTTAGATAGCTGCGTTTTGGATTTAGAAGCAGATATTTCCCTGTGCTTTCTGCTGTTTCTTCCATAGGCCGGTATTGGGCTGAAAACGCCTGTTTTGAAACTCTGCACAGAAAGGGTTTGCAGACTGCTGAATCCACACACGGGTTTAACTCTGGAAGTTGAGTGCACACATTGACAACCGTTCTGTTAGATAGCTGCGTTTTGGATTTAGAAGCAGATAATTCCCTGTGCTTTCTGCTGTTTCTTCCTTAGGCCGGTATTGGGCTGAAAATGCCTGTTTTGAAACTCCGCACAGAAAGGGTTTGCAGACTGCTGGATCCACACACGGGTTTAACTCTGGAAGTTGAGGGCACACATTGACAACCGTTCTGTTAGATAGCTGCGTTTTGGATTTAGAAGCAGATATTTCCCTGTGCTTTCTGCTTTTTCTTCCATAGGCCGGTATTGGGCTGAAAACGCCTGTTTTGAAACTCTGCACAGAAACGGTTTGCAGACTGCTGAATCCACACACGGGTTTAACTCTGGAAGTTGAGTGCACACATTGACAACCGTTCTGTTAGATAGCTGCGTTTTGGATTTAGAAGCAGATATTTCCCTGTGCTTTCTGCTGTTTCTTCCATAGGCCGGTATTGTGCTGAAAACGCCTGTTTTGAAACTCTGCACAGAAAGGGTTTGCAGACTGCTGAATCCACACACGGGTTTAACTCTGGAAGTTGAGTGCACACATTGACAACCATTCTGTTAGATAGCTGCGTTTTGGATTTAGAAGCAGATATTTCCTGTGCGTTCTGCTGTTTCTTCCATAGGCCGGTATTGGGCTGAAAACGCCTGTTTTGAAACTCTGCACAGAAAGGGTTTGCAGACTGCTGAATCCACAAACGGGTTTAACTCTGGAAGTTGAGTGCACACATTGACAACCATTCTGTTAGATAGCTGCGTTTTGGATTTAGAAGCAGATATTTCCCTGTGCTTTCTGCTGTTTCTTCCATATGCCGGTCTTGGGCTGAAAACGCCTGTTTTGAAACTCTGCACAGAAAGGTTTTGCAGACTGCTGAATCCACACGCGGGTTTAACTCTGGAATTTGAGTGCACACATTGACAACCGTTCTGTTAGATAGCTGCGTTTTGGATTTAGAAGCAGACATTTCCCTGTGCTTTCTGCTGTTTCTTCCATATGCCGGTATTGGGCTGAAAACGCCTGTTTTGAAACTCTGCACAGAAAGGGTTTGCAGACTGCTGAATCCACACACGGGTTTAACTCTGGAAGTTGAGTGCACACATTGACAACCGTTCTGTTAGATAGCTGCGTTTTGGATTTAGAAGCAGATATTTCCCTGTGCTTTCTGCTGTTTCTTCCATATGACGGTATTCGGCTGAAAACGCCTGTTTTGAAACTCTGCACAGAAAGGGTTTGCAGACTGCTGAATCCACACACGGGTTTATCTCTGGAATTTGAGTGCACACATTGACAACCGTTCTGTTAGATAGCTGCGTTTTGGATTTCGAAGCAGATATTTCCCTGTGCGTTCTGCTGTTTCTACCATAGGCCGATATTGGGCTGAAAACGCCTGTTTTGAAACTCTGCACAGAAAGGGTTTGCAGACTGCGGAATCCACACACGGTTTTAACTCTGGAATTTGAGTGCACACATTGTCAACCGTTCTGTTAGATAGCTGCGTTTTGGATTTAGAAGCAGATATTTCCCTGTGCTTTCTGCTGTTTCTTCCATAGGCCGGGTTTGGTCTGAAAACGCCTGTTTTGAAACTCTGCACAGAAAGGGTTTGCAGACTGCTGAATCCAAACACGGGTTTAACTCTGGAAGTTGAGTGCACACATTGACAAACGTTCTGTTAGATATCTGCGTTTTGGATTTAGAAGCAGATATTTCCCTGTGCTTTCTGCTGTTTCTTCCATAGGCCGGTATTGGGCTGAAAACGCCTGTTTTGAAACTCTGCACAGAAACGGTTTGCAGACTGCTGAATCCACACACGGTTTTAACTCTGGAATTTGAGTGCACACATTGTCAACCGTTCTGTTAGATAGCTGCGTTTTGGATTTAGAAGCAGATATTTCCCTGTGCTTTCTGCTGTTTCTTCCATAGGCCGGTATTGGGCTGAAAACGCCTGTTTTGAAACTCTGCACAGAAAGGGTTTGCAGACTGCTGAATCCACACACGGGCTTAACTCTGGAAGTTGAGTGCACACATTGACAACCGTTCTGTTAGATAGCTGCGTTTTGGATTTAGAAGCAGATATTTCCCTGTGCGTTCTGCTGTTTCTACCATAGGCCGATATTGGGCTGAAAACGCCTGTTTTGAAACTCTGCACAGAAAGGGTTTGCAGACTGCTGAATCCACACACGGGTTTAACTCTGGAAGTTGAGTGCACACATTGACAACCGTTCTGTTAGATAGCTGCGTTTTGGATTTAGAAGCAGATAATTCCCTGTGCTTTCTGCTGTTTCTTCCTTAGGCCGGTATTGGGCTGAAAACGCCTGTTTTGAAACTCCGCACAGAAAGGGTTTGCAGACTGCTGAATGCACACACGGGTTTAACTCTGGAAGTTGAGGGCACACATTGACAACCGTTCTGTTAGATAGCTGCGTTTTGGATTTAGAAGCAGATATTTCCCTGTGCTTTCTGCTGTTTCTTCCATAGGCCGGTATTGGGCTGAAAACGCCTGTTTTGAAACTCTGCACAGAAAGGGTTTGCAGACTGCTGAATCCACACACGGGTTTAACTCTGGAAGTTGAGTGCACACATTGACAACCGTTCTGCTAGATAGCTGCGTTTTGGATTTAGAAGCAGATATTTCCCTGTGCTTTCTGCTGTTTCTTCCATAGGCCGGTATTGGGCTGAAAACGCCAGTTTTGAAACTCTGCACAGAAAGGGTTTGCAGACTGCTGAATCCACACACGGGTTTAACTCTGGAAGTTGAGTGCACACATTGACAACCGTTCTGTTAGATAGCTGCGTTTTGGATTTAGAAGCAGATATTTCCCTGTGCGGTCTGCTGTTTCTACCATAGGCCGGTATTGTGCTGAAAACGCCTGTTTTGAAACTCTGCACAGAAAGGGTTTGCAGACTGCTGAATCCACACACGGGTTTAACTCTGGAAGTTGAGTGCACACATTGACAACCATTCTGTTAGATAGCTGCGTTTTGGATTTAGAAGCAGATATTTCCCTGTGCGTTCTGCTGTTTCTTCCATAGGCCGCTATGGGGCTGAAAACGCCTGTTTTGAAACTCTGCACAGAAAGGGTTTGCAGACTGCTGAATCCACACACGGGTTTAACTCTGGAAGTTGAGTGCACACATTGACAACCGTTCTGTTAGATAGCTGCGTTTTGGATTTAGAAGCAGATATTTCCCTGTGCTTTCTGCTGTTTCTTCCATATGCTGGTATTGGGCTGAAAACGCTTGTTTTGAAACTCTGCACAGAAAGGGTTTGCAGACTGCTGAATCCACACACGGGTTTAACTCTGGAAGTTGAGTGCACACATTGACAACCGTTCTGTTAGATAGCTGCGTTTTGGATTTAGAAGCAGATATTTCCCTGTGCTTTCTGCTGTTTCTTCCATATGACGGTATTGGGCTGAAAACGCCTGTTTTGAAACTCTGCACAGAAAGGGTTTGCAGACTGCTGAATCCACACACGGGTTTAACTCTGGAAGTTGAGTGCACACATTGACAACCGTTCTGTTAGACAGCTGCGTTTTGGATTTAGAAGCAGATATTTCCCTGTGCGTTCTGCTGTTTCTACCATAGGCCGATATTGGGCTGAAAACGCCTGTTTTGAAACTCTGCACAGAAAGGGTTTGCAGACTGCTGAATCCACACACGGGTTTAACTCTGGAAGTTGAGTGCACACATTGACAACCGTTCTGTTAGATAGCTTCGTTTTGGATTTAGAAGCACATATTTCCCTGTGCTTTCTGCTGTTTCTTCCATAGGCCGGTATTGTGCTGAAAACGGCTGTTTTGAAACTCTGCACAGAAAGGGTTTGCAGACTGCTGAATCCACACATGGGTTTAACTCTGGAAGTTGAGTGCACACATTGACAACCGTTCTGTTAGATAGCTGCGTTTTGGATTTAGAAGCAGATATTTCCCTGTGCTTTCTGCTGTTTCTTCCATAGGCCGGTATTGGGCTGAAAGCGCCTGTTTTGAAACTCTGCACAGAAAGGGTTTGCAGACTGCTGAATACACACACGGGTTTAACTCTGGAAGTTGAGGGCACACATTGACAACCGTCCTGTTAGATAGCTGCGTTTTGGATTTAGAAGCAGATATTTCCCTGTGCGTTCTGCTGTTTCTTTCATAGGCCGATACTGGGCTGAAAACGCCTGTTTTGAAACTCTGCACAGAAAGGGTTTGCAGACTGCTGAATCCACACACGGTTTTAACTCTGGAAGTAGAGTGCACACATTGTCAACCGTTCTGTTAGATAGCTGCGTTTTGGATTTAGAAGCAGATATTTCCCTGTGCGTTCTGCTGTTTTTTCCATAGGCCGGTATTGGGCTGAAAACGCCTGTTTTTAAACTCTGCACAGAAAGGGTTTGCAGACTGCTGAATCCACACACGGGTTTAACTCTGGAAGTTGAGTGCACACATTGACAACCGTTCTGTTAGATAGCTGCGTTTTGGATTTAGAAGCAGATGTTTCCCTGTGCTTTCTGCTGTTTCTTCCATAGGCCGGTATTGGGCTGAAAACGCCTGTTTTGAAACTCTGCACAGAAAGTGTTTGCAGACTGCTGAATCCACACACGGGTTTAACTCTGGAAGTTGAGTGCACACATTGACAACCGTTCTGTTAGACAGCTGCGTTTTGGATTTAGAAGCAGATATTTCCCTGTGCTTTCTGCTGTTTCTTCCATAGGACGGTATAGGGCTGAAAACGCCTGTTTTGAAACTCTGCACAGAAAGGGTTTGCAGACTGCTGAATCCACACACGGGTTTAACTCTGGAAGTTGAGTGCACACATGGACAACCGTTCTGTTAGATAGCTGCGTTTTGGATTTAGAAGCAGATATTTCCCTGTGCTTTCTACTGTTTCTTCCTTAGGCCGGTATTGGGTTGAAAACGCCTGTTTTGAAACTCTGCACAGAAAGGGTTTGCAGACTGCTGAATCCACACACGGGTTTAACTCTGGAAGTTGACGGCACACATTGACAACCGTTCTGTTAGATAGCTGCGTTTTGGATTTAGAAGCAGATATTTCCCTGTGCTTTCTGCTGTTTCTTCCATAGGCCGGTATTGGGCTGAAAACGCCTGTTTTGAAACTCTGCACAAAAAGTGTTTGCAGACTGCTGAATCCACACACGGGTTTAACTCTGGAAGTTGAGTGCACACATTGACAACCGTTCTGTTAGATAGGTGCGTTTTGGATTTAGAAGCAGATATTTCCCTGTGCTTTCTGCTGTTTCTTCCTAGGCCGGTATTCGGCTGAAAACGCCAGTTTTGAAACTCTGCACAGAAAGGGTTTGCAGACTGCTGAATCCACACACGGGTTTAACTCTGGAAGTTGAGTGCACACATTGACAACCATTCTGTTAGATAGCTGCGTTTTGGATTTAGAAGCATATATTTCCCTGTGCGTTCTGCTGTTTCTACCATAGGCCGATATTGGACTGAAAACGCCTGTTTTGAAACTCTGCACAGAAAGTGTTTGCAGACTGCTGAATCCACACACGGGTTTAACTCTGGAATTTGAGTGCCCACATTGACAACTGTTCTGTTAGATAGCTGCGTTTTGGATTTAGAAGCAGATATTTCCCTGTGCTTTCTGCTGTTTCTTCCGTAGGCCGGTATTGGGCTGAAAACGCCTGTTTTGAAACTCTGCACAGAAAGGGTTTGCAGACTGCTGAATCCACACACGGGTTTAACTCTGGAAGTTGAGTGCACACATTGACAACCGTTCTGTTAGATAGCTGCGTTTTGGATTTAGAAGCAGATATTTCCCTGTGCGTTCTGCTGTTTCTGCCATAGGCCGATATTGGGCTGAAAACGCCTGTTTTGAAACTCTGCACAGAAAGGGTTTGCAGACTGCTGAATCCACACACGGGTTTAACTCTGGAAGTTGAGTACACACATTGACAACCGTTCTGTTAGATAGCTGCGTTTTGGATTTAGAAGCAGATAAATCCCTGTGATTTCTGCTGTTTCTTCCTTAGGCCGGTATTGGGCTGAAAACGCCTGTTTTGAAACTCCGCACAGAAA
The DNA here is from genome assembly GCF_030222135.1 of Aotus nancymaae. Classification (NCBI taxonomy): domain Eukaryota; kingdom Metazoa; phylum Chordata; class Mammalia; order Primates; family Aotidae; genus Aotus; species Aotus nancymaae. Next base: position 221,803 of record NW_026988585.1, read on the forward strand.
GGGTTTGCAGACTGCTGAATCCACACACGGGTTTAACTCTGGAAGTTGAGGGCACACATTGACAACCGTTCTGTTAGATAGCTGCGTTTTGGATTAAGAAGCAGTTATTTCCCTGTGCTTTCTGCTGTTTCTTCCATAGGCCGGTATTGGGCTGAAAACGCCTGTTTTGAAACTCTGCACAGAAACGGTTTGCAGACTGCTGAATCCACACACGGGTTTAACTCTGGAAGTTGAGTGCACACATTGACAACCGTTCTGTTAGATAGCTTCGTTTTGGATTTAGAAGCAGATATTTCCCTGTGCTTTCTGCTGTTTCTTCCATAGGCCGGTATTGGGCTGAAAACGCCAGTTTTGAAACTCTGCACAGAAAGGGTTTGCAGACTGCTGAATCCACACACGGGTTTAACTCTGGAAGTTGAGTGCACTCATTGACAACCGTTCTGTTAGATAGCTGCGTTTTCGATTTAGAAGCAGATATTTCCCTGTGCGTTCTGCTGTTTCTACCATAGGCCGGTATTGTGCTGAAAACGCCTGTTTTGAAACTCTGCACAGAAATGGTTTGCAGACTGCTGAATCCACACACGGGTTTAACTGTGGAAGTTGAGTGCACACATTGACAACCATTCTGTTAGATAGCTCCGTTTTGGATTTAGAAGCAGATATTTCCCTCTGCGTTCTGCTGTTTCTTCCATAGGCCGGTATTGGGCTGAAAACGCCGGTTTTGAAACTATGCACAGAATGGGTTTGCAGACTGCTGAATCCACAAACGGGTTTAACTCTGGAAGTTGAGTGCACACATTGACAACCGTTCTGTTAGATAGCTGCGTTTTGGATTTAGAAGCAGATATTTCCCTGTGCTTTCTGCTGTTTCTTCCATATGCCGGTATTGGGCTGAAAACGCCTGTTTTGAAACTCTGCACAGAAAGGGTTTGCAGACTGCTGAATCCACACACGGGTTTAACTCTGGAAGTTGAGTGCACACATTGACAACCGTTCTGTTAGATAGCTGCGTTTTGGATTTAGAAGCAGATATTTCCCTGTGCTTTCTGCTGTTTCTTCCATATGACGGTATTGGGCTGAAAACGCCTGTTTTGAAACTCTGCACAGAAAGGGTTTGCAGACTGCTGAATCCACACACGGGTTTAACTCTGGAAGTTGAGTGCAAACATTGACAACCGTTCTGTTAGATAGCTGCGTTTTGGATTTAGAAGCAGATATTTCCCTGTGACTTCTGCTGTTTCTACCATAGGCCGATATTGGGCTCAAAACGCCTGTTTTGAAACTCTGCACAGAAAGGGTTTGCAGACTGCTGAATCCACACACGGTTTTAACTCTGGAATTTGAGTGCACACATTGTCAACCGTACTGTTAGATAGCTGCGTTTTGGATTTAGAAGCAGATATTTCCCTGTGCTTTCTGCTGTTTCTTCCATAGGCCGGTATTGGGCTGAAAACGCCAGTTTTGAAACTCTGCACAGAAAGGGATTGCAGACTGCTGAATCCACACACGGGTTTAACTCTGGAAGTTGAGTGCACACATTGACAACCGTTCTGTTAGATAGCTGCGTTTTGGATTTAGAAGCAGATATTTCCCTGTGCTTTCTGCTGTTTCTTCCATATGCCGGTATTGGGCTGAAAACGCCTGTTTTGAAACTCTGCACAGAAAGGGTTTGCAGACTGCTGAATCCACACACGGGTTTAACTCTGGAAGTTGAGTGTACACATTGACAACCGTTCTGTTAGATAGCTGCGTTTTGGATTTAGAAGCAGATATTTCCCTGTGCGTTCTACTGTTTCTACCATAGGCCGATATTGGGCTGAAAACGCCTGTTTTGAAACTCTGCACAGAAAGGGTTTGCAGACTGCTGAATCCACACACGGTTTTAACTCTGGAATTTGAGTGCACACATTGTCAACCGTTCTGTTAGATAGCTGCGTTTTGGATTTAGAAGCAGATATTTCCCTGTGCTTTCTGCTGTTTCTTCCATAGGCCGGTATTGGGCTGAAAACGCCTGTTTTGAAACTCTGCACAGAAAGGGTTTGCAGACTGCTGAATCCACACACGGGTTTAACTCTGGAAGTTGAGTGCACACATTGACAACCGTTCTGTTAGATAGCTGCGTTTTGGATTTAGAAGCAGATAATTCCCTGTGCTTTCTGCTGTTTCTTCCTTAGGCCGGTATTGGGCTGAAAACGCCTGTTTTGAAACTCTGCACAGAAAGTGTTTGCAGACTGCTGAATCCACACACGGGTTTAACTCTGGAATTTGAGTGCCCACATTGACAACCGTTCTGTTAGATAGCTGCGTTTTGGATTTAGAAGCAGATATTTCCCTGTGCTTTCTGCTGTTTCTTCCGTAGGCCGGTATTGGGCTGAAAACGCCTGTTTTGAAACTCTGCACAGAAAGGGTTTGCAGACTGCTGAATCCACACACGGGTTTAACTCTGGAAGTTGAGTGCAAACATTGACAACCGTTCTGTTAGATAGCTGCATTTTGGATTTAGAAGCAGATATTTCCCTGTGCGTTCTGCTGTTTCTGCCATACGCCGATATTGGGCTGAAAACGCCTGTTTTGAAACTCTGCACAGAAAGGGTTTGCAGACTGCTGAATCCACACACGGGTTTAACTCTGGAAGTTGAGTGCACACCTTGACAACCGTTCTGTTAGATAGCTGCGTTTTGGATTTAGAAGCAGATAATTCCCTGTGCTTTCTGCTGTTTCTTCCTTAGGCCGGTATTGGGCTGAAAACGCCTGTTTTGAAACACCGCACAGAAAGGGTTTGCAGACTGCTGAATCCACACACGGGTTTAACTCTGGAAGTTGAGGGCACACATTGACAACCGTTCTGTTAGATAGCTGCGTTTTGGATTAAGAAGCAGTTATTTCCCTGTGCTTTCTGCTGTTTCTTCCATAGGCCGGTATTGGGCTGAAAACGCCTGTTTTGAAACTCTGCACAGAAACGGTTTGCAGACTGCTGAATCCACACACGGGTTTAACTCTGGAAGTTGAGTGCACACATTGACAACCGTTCTGTTAGATAGCTGCGTTTTGGATTTAGAAGCTGATATTTCCCTGTGCTTTCTGCTGTTTCTTCCATAGGCCGGTATGGGGCTGAAAACGCCTGTTTTGAAACTCTGCACAGAAAGGGTTTGCAGACTGCTGAATCCACACACGGGTTTAACTCTGGAAGTTGAGTGCACACATTGACAACCGTTCTGTTAGATAGCTGCGTTTTGGATTTAGAAGCAGATATTTCCCTGTGCGTTCTGCTGTTTCTACCATAGGCCGGTATTGTGCTGAAAACGCCTGTTTTGAAACTCTGCAAAGAAAGGGTTTGCAGACTGCTGAATCCACACACGGGTTTAACTGTGGAAGTTGAGTGCACACATTGACAACCATTCTGTTAGATAGCTCCGTTTTGGATTTAGAAGCAGATATTTCCCTGTGCGTTCTGCTGTTTCTTCCATAGGCCGGTATTGGGCTGAAAACGCCGGTTTTGAAACTCTGCACAAAAAGGGTTTGCAGACTGCTGAATCCACAAACGGGTTTAACTCTGGAAGTTGAGTGCACACATTGACAACCGTTCTGTTAGATAGCTGCGTTTTGGATTTAGAAGCAGATATTTCCCTGTGCTTTCTGCTGTTTCTTCCATATGCCGGTATTGGGCTGAAAACGCCTGTTTTGAAACTCTGCACAGAAAGGGTTTGCAGACTGCTGAATCCACACACGGGTTTAACTCTGGAAGTTGAGTGCACACATTGACAACCGTTCTGTTAGATAGCTGCGTTTTGGATTTAGAAGCAGATATTTCCCTGTGCTTTCTGCTGTTTCTTCCATATGACGGTATTGGGCTGAAAACGCCTGTTTTGAAACTCTGCACAGAAAGGGTTTGCAGACTGCTGAATCCACACACGGGTTTAACTCTGGAAGTTGAGTGCACACATTGACAACCGTTCTGTTAGATAGCTGCGTTTTGGATTTAGAAGCAGATATTTCCCTGTGCGTTCTGCTGTTTCTACCATAGGCCGATATTGGGCTGAAAACGCCTGTTTTGAAACTCTGCACAGAAAGGGTTTGCAGACTGCTGAATCCACACACGGTTTTAACTCTGGAATTTGAGTGCACACATTGTCAACCGCTGTGTTAGATAGCTGCGTTTTGGATTTAGAAGCAGATATTTCCCTGTGCTTTCTGCTGTTTCTTCCATAGGCCGGTATTGGGCTGAAAACGCCAGTTTTGAAACTCTGCACAGAAAGGGTTTGCAGACTGCTGAATCCACACACGGGTTTAACTCTGGAAGTTGAGTGCACACATTGACAACCGTTCTGTTAGATAGCTGCGTTTTGGATTTAGAAGCAGATATTTCCCTGTGCTTTCTGCTGTTTCTTCCATATGACGGTATTGGGCTGAAAACGCCTGTTTTGAAACTCTGCACAGAAAGGGTTTGCAGACTGCTGAATCCACACACGGGTTTAACTCTGGAAGTTGAGTGCACACATTGACAACCGTTCTGTTAGATAGCTGCGTTTTGGATTTAGAAGCAGATATTTTCCTGTGCGTTCTGCTGTTTCTACCATAGGCCGATATTGGGCTGAAAACGCCTGTTTTGAAACTCTGCACAGAAAGGGTTTGCAGACTGCTGAATCCACACACGGTTTTAACTGTGGAATTTGAGTGCACACATTGTCAACCGTTCTGTTAGATAGCTGCGTTTTGAATTTAGAAGCAGATATTTCCCTGTGCTTTCTGCTGTTTCTTCCTTAGGCCGGTATTGGGCTGAAAACGCCAGTTTTGAAACTCTGCACAGAAAGGGATTGCAGACTGCTGAATCCACACACGGGTTTAACTCTGGAAGTTGAGTGCACACATTGACAACCGTTCTGTTAGATATCTGCGTTTTGGATTTAGAAGCAGATGTTTCCCTGTGCTTTCTGCTGTTTCTTCCATAGGCCGGGTTTGGGCTGAAAACGCCTGTTTTGAAACTCTGCACAGAAAGGATTTGCAGACTGCTGAATCCACACACGGGTTTAACTCTGGAAGTTGAGTGCACACATTGACAACCGTTCTGTTAGATAGCTGCGTTTTGGATTTAGAAGCAGATATTTCCCTGTGCTTTCTGCTGTTTCTTCCATATGACGGTATTCGGCTGAAAACGCCTGTTTTGAAACTCTGCACAGAAAGGGTTTGCAGACTGCTGGATCCACACACGGGTTTAACTCTGGAAGTTGAGGGCACAGATTGACAACCGTTCTGTTAGATAGCTGCGTTTTGGATTTAGAAGCAGATATTTCCCTGTGCGTTCTGCTGTTTCTACCATAGGCCGATATTGGGCTGAAAACGCCTGTTTTGAAACTCTGCACAGAAAGGGTTTGCAGACTGCTGAATCCACACACGGGTTTAACTCTGGAAGTTGAGTGCACACATTGACAACCGTTCTGTTAGATAGCTGCGTTTTGGATTTAGAAGCAGATATTTCCCTGTGCTTTCTGCTGTTTCTTCCATAGGCCGGTATTGGGCTGAAAACGCCTGTTTTGAAACTCTGCACAGAAAGGGTTTGCAGACTGCTGAATCCACACACGGGTTTAACTCTGGAAGTTGAGTGCACACATTGACAACCGTTCTGTTAGATAGCTGCGTTTTGGATTTAGAAGCAGATAATTCCCTGTGCTTTCTGCTGTTTCTTCCTTAGGCCGGTATTGGGCTGAAAACGCCTGTTTTGAAACTCCGCACAGAAAGGGTTTGCAGACTGCTGGATCCACACACGGGTTTAACTCTGGAAGTTGAGGGCACACATTGACAACCGTTCTGTTAGATAGCTGCGTTTTGGATTTAGAAGCAGATATTTCCCTGTGCTTTCTGCTTTTTCTTCCATAGGCCGGTATTGGGCTGAAAACGCCTGTTTTGAAACTCTGCACAGAAACGGTTTGCAGACTGCTGAATCCACACACGGGTTTAACTCTGGAAGTTGAGTGCACACATTGACAACCGTTCTGTTAGATAGCTGCGTTTTGGATTTAGAAGCAGATATTTCCCTGTGCTTTCTGCTGTTTCTTCCATAGGCCGGTATTGTGCTGAAAACGCCTGTTTTGAAACTCTGCACAGAAAGGGTTTGCAGACTGCTGAATCCACACACGGGTTTAACTCTGGAAGTTGAGTGCACACATTGACAACCATTCTGTTAGATAGCTGCGTTTCGGATTTAGAAGCAGATATTTCCTGTGCGTTCTGCTGTTTCTTCCATAGGCCGGTATTGGGCTGAAAACGCCTGTTTTGAAACTCTGCACAGAAAGGGTTTGCAGACTGCTGAATCCACAAACGGGTTTAACTCTGGAAGTTGAGTGCACACATTGACAACCATTCTGTTAGATAGCTGCGTTTTGGATTTAGAAGCAGATATTTCCCTGTGCTTTCTGCTGTTTCTTCCATATGCCGGTCTTGGGCTGAAAACGCCTGTTTTGAAACTCTGCACAGAAAGGTTTTGCAAACTGCTGAATCCACACACGGGTTTAACTCTGGAAGTTGAGTGCACACATTGACAACCGTTCTGTTAGATAGCTGCGTTTTGGATTTAGAAGCAGACATTTCCCTGTGCTTTCTGCTGTTTCTTCCATATGCCGGTATTGGGCTGAAAACGCCTGTTTTGAAACTCTGCACAGAAAGGGTTTGCAGACTGCTGAATCCACACACGGGTTTAACTCTGGAAGTTGAGTGCACACATTGACAACCGTTCTGTTAGATAGCTGCGTTTTGGATTTAGAAGCAGATATTTCCCTGTGCTTTCTGCTGTTTCTTCCATATGACGGTATTCGGCTGAAAACGCCTGTTTTGAAACTCTGCACAGAAAGGGTTTGCAGACTTCTGAATCCACACACGGGTTTAACTCTGGAAGTTGAGTGCACACATTGACAACCGTTCTGTTAGATAGCTGCGTTTTGGATTTAGAAGCAGATATTTCCCTGTGCGTTCTACTGTTTCTACCATAGGCCGATATTGGGCTGAAAACGCCTGTTTTGAAACTCTGCACAGAAAGGGTTTGCAGACTGCTGAATCCACACACGGTTTTAACTCTGGAATTTGAGTGCACACATTGTCAACCGTTCTGTTAGGTAGCTGCGTTTTGGATTTAGAAGCAGATATTTCCCTGTGCTTTCTGCTGTTTCTTCCATAGGCCGGTATTGGGCTGAAAACGCCTGTTTTGAAACACTGCACAGAAAGGGTTTGCAGACTGCTGAATCCACACACGGGTTTAACTCTGGAAGTTGAGTGCACACATTGACAACCGTTCTGTTAGATAGCTGCGTTTTGGATTTAGAAGCAGATAATTCCCTGTGCTTTCTGCTGTTTCTTCCTTAGGCCGGTATTGGGCTGAAAACGCCTGTTTTGAAACTCTGCACAGAAAGGGTTTGCAGACTGCTGGATCCACACACGGGTTTAACTCTGGAAGTTGAGGGCACAGATTGACAACCGTTCTGTTAGATAGCTGCGTTTTGGATTTAGAAGCAGATATTTCCCTGTGCGTTCTGCTGTTTCTACCATAGGCCGATATTGGGCTGAAAACGCCTGTTTTGAAACTCTGCACAGAAAGGGTTTGCAGACTGCTGAATCCACACACGGGTTTAACTCTGGAAGTTGAGTGCACACATTGACAACCGTTCTGTTAGATAGCTGCGTTTTGGATTTAGAAGCAGATATTTCCCTGTGCTTTCTGCTGTTTCTTCCATAGGCCGGTATTGGGCTGAAAACGCCTGTTTTGAAACTCTGCACAGAAAGGGTTTGCAGACTGCTGAATCCACACACGGGTTTAACTCTGGAAGTTGAGTGCACACATTGACAACCGTTCTGTTAGATAGCTGCGTTTTGGATTTAGAAGCAGATAATTCCCTGTGCTTTCTGCTGTTTCTTCCTTAGGCCGGTATTGGGCTGAAAATGCCTGTTTTGAAACTCCGCACAGAAAGGGTTTGCAGACTGCTGGATCCACACACGGGTTTAACTCTGGAAGTTGAGGGCACACATTGACAACCGTTCTGTTAGATAGCTGCGTTTTGGATTTAGAAGCAGATATTTCCCTGTGCTTTCTGCTTTTTCTTCCATAGGCCGGTATTGGGCTGAAAACGCCTGTTTTGAAACTCTGCACAGAAACGGTTTGCAGACTGCTGAATCCACACACGGGTTTAACTCTGGAAGTTGAGTGCACACATTGACAACCGTTCTGTTAGATAGCTGCGTTTTGGATTTAGAAGCAGATATTTCCCTGTGCTTTCTGCTGTTTCTTCCATAGGCTGGTATTGTGCTGAAAACGCCTGTTTTGAAACTCTGCACAGAAAGGGTTTGCAGACTGCTGAATCCACACACGGGTTTAACTCTGGAAGTTGAGTGCACACATTGACAACCATTCTGTTAGATAGCTGCGTTTTGGATTTAGAAGCAGATATTTCCTGTGCGTTCTGCTGTTTCTTCCATAGGCCGGTATTGGGCTGAAAACGCCTGTTTTGAAACTCTGCACAGAAAGGGTTTGCAGACTGCTGAATCCACAAACGGGTTTAACTCTGGAAGTTGAGTGCACACATTGACAACCATTCTGTTAGATAGCTGCGTTTTGGATTTAGAAGCAGATATTTCCCTGTGCTTTCTGCTGTTTCTTCCATATGCCGGTCTTGGGCTGAAAACGCCTGTTTTGAAACTCTGCACAGAAAGGTTTTGCAGACTGCTGAATCCACACGCGGGTTTAACTCTGGAATTTGAGTGCACACATTGACAACCGTTCTGTTAGATAGCTGCGTTTTGGATTTAGAAGCAGACATTACCCTGTGCTTTCTGCTGTTCCTTCCATATGCCGGTATTGGGCTGAAAACGCCTGTTTTGAAACTCTGCACAGAAAGGGTTTGCAGACTGCTGAATCCACACACGGGTTTAACTCTGGAAGTTGAGTGCACACATTGACAACCGTTCTGTTAGATAGCTGCGTTTTGGATTTAGAAGCAGATATTTCCCTGTGCTTTCTGCTGTTTCTTCCATATGACGGTATTCGGCTGAAAACGCCTGTTTTGAAACTCTGCACAGAAAGGGTTTGCAGACTGCTGAATCCACACACGGGTTTATCTCTGGAATTTGAGTGCACACATTGACAACCGTTCTGTTAGATAGCTGCGTTTTGGATTTCGAAGCAGATATTTCCCTGTGCGTTCTGCTGTTTCTACCATAGGCCGATATTGGGCTGAAAACGCCTGTTTTGAAACTCTGCACAGAAAGGGTTTGCAGACTGCGGAATCCACACACGGTTTTAACTCTGGAATTTGAGTGCACACATTGTCAACCGTTCTGTTAGATAGCTGCGTTTTGGATTTAGAAGCAGATATTTCCCTGTGCTTTCTGCTGTTTCTTCCATAGGCCGGGTTTGGTCTGAAAACGCCTGTTTTGAAACTCTGCACAGAAAGGGTTTGCAGACTGCTGAATCCAAACACGGGTTTAACTCTGGAAGTTGAGTGCACACATTGACAAACGTTCTGTTAGATATCTGCGTTTTGGATTTAGAAGCAGATATTTCCCTGTGCTTTCTGCTGTTTCTTCCATAGGCCGGTATTGGGCTGAAAACGCCTGTTTTGAAACTCTGCACAGAAACGGTTTGCAGACTGCTGAATCCACACACGGGTTTAACTCTGGAAGTTGAGTGCACACATTGACAACCGTTCTGTTAGATAGCTGCGTTTTGGATTTAGAAGCAGATATTTCCCTGTGCTTTCTGCTGTTTCTTCCATAGGCCGGTATTGGGCTGAAAACGCCAGTTTTGAAACTCTGCACAGAAAGGGTTTGCAGACTGCTGAATCCACACACGGGTTTAACTCTGGAAGTTGAGTGCACACATTGACAACCGTTCTGTTAGATAGCTGCGTTTTGGATTTTGAAGCAGATATTTCCCTGTGCGTTCTGCTGTTTCTACCATAGGCCGGTATTGTGCTGAAAACGCCTGTTTTGAAACTCTGCACAGAAAGGGGTTGCAGACTGCTGAATCCACACACGGGTTTAACTCTGGAAGTTGAGTGCACACATTGACAACCATTCTGTTAGATAGCTGCGTTTTGGATTTAGAAGCAGATATTTCCCTGTGCGTTCTGCTGTTTCTTCCATAGGCCGGTATTGGGCTGAAAACGCCTGTTTTGAAACTCTGCACAGAAAGGGTTTGCAGACTGCTGAATCCACAAACGGGTTTAACTCTGGAAGTTGAGTGCACACATTGACACCCATTCTGTTAGATAGCTGCGTTTTGGATTTAGAAGCAGATATTTCCCTGTGCTTTCTGCTGTTTCTTCCATATGCCGGTATTGGGCTGAAAACGCCTGTTTTGAAACTCTGCACAGAAAGGGTTTGCAGACTGCTGAATCCACACACGGGTTTAACTCTGGAAGTTGAGTGCACACATTGACAACCGTTCTGTTAGATAGCTGCGTTTTGGATTTAGAAGCAGATATTTCCCTGTGCTTTCTGCTGTTTCTTCCATATGACGGTATTCGGCTGAAAACGCCTGTTTTGAAACTCTGCACAGAAAGGGTTTGCAGACTGCTGAATCCACACACGGGTTTAACTCTGGAAGTTGAGTGCACACATTGACAACCGTTCTGTTAGATAGCTGCGTTTTGGATTTAGAAGCAGATATTTCCCTGTGCGTTCTACTGTTTCTACCATAGGCCGATATTGGGCTGAAAACGCCTGTTTTGAAACTCTGCACAGAAAGGGTTTGCAGACTGCTGAATCCACACACGGTTTTAACTCTGGAATTTGAGTGCACACATTGTCAACCGTTCTGTTAGATAGCTGCGTTTTGGATTTAGAAGCAGATATTTCCCTGTGCTTTCTGCTGTTTCTTCCATAGGCCGGTATTGGGCTGAAAACGCCTGTTTTGAAACTCTGCACAGAAAGGGTTTGCAGACTGCTGAATCCACACACGGGTTAAACTCTGGAAGTTGAGTGCACACATTGACAACCGTTCGTTAGATAGCTGCGTTTTGGATTTAGAAGCAGATAATTCCCTGTGCTTTCTGCTGTTTCTTCCTTAGGCCGGTATTGGGCTGAAAACGCCTGTTTTGAGACTCTGCACAGAAAGGATTTGAAGACTGCTGAATCCACACACGGTTTTAACTCTGGAAGTTGAGTGCACACATTGACAACCGTTCTGTTAGATAGCTGCGTTTTGGATTTAGAAGCAGATATTTCCCTGTGCTTTCTGCTGTCTCTTCCATAGGCCGGTATTGGGCTGAAAACGCCTGTTTTGAAACTCTGCACAGAAAGGGTTTGCAGACTGCTGAATCCACACACGGGTTTAACTCTGGAAGTTGAGTGCACACATTGACAACCGTTCTGTTACATAACTGCGTTTTGGATTTAGAAGCAGATATTTCCCTGTGCTTTCTGCTGTTTCTTCCATATGCCGGTATTGGGCTGAAAACGCCTGTTTTGAAAATCTGCACAGAAAGGGTTTGCAGACTGCTGAATCCACACACGGGTTTAACTCTGGAAGTTGAGTGCACACATTGACAAACGTTCTGTTAGATAGCTGCGTTTTGGATTTAGAAGCAGATATTTCCCTGTGCGTTCTGCTGTTCTTCCATATGCCGGTATTGGGCTGAAAACGCCTGTTTTGAAACTCTGCACAGAAAGGGTTTGCAGACTGCTGAATCCACACACGGGTTTAACTCTGGAAGTTGAGTGCACACATTGACAACCGTTCTGTTAGATAGCTGCGTTTTGGATTTAGAAGCAGATATTTCCCTGTGCTTTCTGCTGTTTCTTCCATAGGCCGGTATTGGGCTGAAAACGCCTGTTTTGAAACTCTGCACAGAAAGGGGTTGCAGACTGCTGAATCCACACACGGGTTTAACTCTGGAAGTTGAGTGCACACATTGACAACCGTTCTGTTAGATAGCTGCGTTTTGGATTTAGAAGCAGATGTTTCCCTGTGCTTTCTGCTGTTTCTTCCATACGACGGTATTGGGCTGAAAACGCCTGTTGTGAAACTCTGCACAGAAAGGTTTTGCAGACTGATGAATCCACACTCGTGTTTAACTCTGGAAGTTGAGTGCACACATTGACAACCGTTCTGTTAGATAGCTGCGTTTTGGATTTAGAAGCAGATGTTTCCCTGGGCTTTCTGCTGTTTCTTCCATAGGCCGGTATTGGGCTGAAAACGCCTGTTTTGAAACTTTGCACAGAAAGGGTTTTCAGACTGCTGAATCCACACACGGGTTTAACTCTGGAAGTTGAGTGCACACATTGACAACCTTTCTGTTAGATAGATGCGTTTTGGATTTAGAAGCAGATGTTTCCCTGTGCTTTCTGCTGTTTCTTCCATAGGCCGGTATTGGGCTGAAAACGCCTGTTTTGAAACTCTGCACAGAAAGGGTTTGCAGACTGCTGAATCCACACACGGGTTAAACTCTGGAAGTTGAGTGCACACATTGACAACCGTTCTGTTAGATATCTGCGTTTTGGATTTAGAAGCAGATGTTTCCCTGTGCTTTCTGCTGTTTCTTCCATAGGCCGGTATTGGGCTGAAAACGCCTGTTTTGAAACTCTGCAACGAAAGGGTTTGCAGACTGCTGAATCCACACACGGGTTTAACTCTGGAAGTTGAGTGCACACATTGACAACCGTTCTGTTAGATAGCTGCGTTTTGGATTTAGAAGCAGATGTTTCCCTGTGCTTTCTGCTGTTTCTTCCATAGGCCGGTATTGGGCTGAAAACGCCTGTTTTGAAACTCTGCACAGAAAGGGTTTGCAGACTGCTGAACCCACACACGGGTTAAACTCTGGAAGTTGAGTGCACACATTGATAACTGTTCTGTTAGATAGCTGCATTTTGGATTTAGAAGCAGATGTTTCCCTGTGCTTTCTGCTGTTTCTTCCATAGGCCGGTATTGGGCTGAAAACGCCTGTTTTGAAACTCTGCACAGAAAGGGGTTGCAGAATGCTGAATCCACACACGGGTTAAACTCTGGAAGTTGAGTGCACACATTGACAACCGTTCTGTTAGATAGCTGCGTTTTGGATTTAGAAGCAGATGTTTCCCTGTGCTTTCTGCTGTTTCTTCCATAGGCCGGTATTGGGCTGAAAACGCCTGTTTTGAAACTCTGCAACGAAAGGGTTTGCAGACTGCTGAATCCACACACGGGTTTAACTCTGGAAGTTGAGTGCACACATTGACAACCGTTCTGTAAGATAGCTGCGTTTTGGATTTAGAAGCAGATATTTCCCTGTGCTTTCAGCTGTTTCTTCCATAGGCCGGTATTGGGCTGAAAACACCTGTTTTGAAACTCTGCACAGAAAGGGTTTGCAGACTGCTGAATCCACACACGGGTTAAACTCTGGAAGTTGAATGCACACATTGACAACCGTTCTGTTAGATAGCTGCGTTTTGGATTTAGAAGCAGATGTTTCCCTGTGCTTTCTGCTGTTTCTTCCATAGGCCGGTATTGGGCTGAAAACGCCTGTTTTGAAACTCTGCAACGAAAGGGTTTGCAGAGTGCTGAATCCACACACTGGTTTAACTCTGGAAGTTGAGTGCACACATTGACAACCGTTCTGTTAGATAGCTGCGTTTTGGATTTAGAAGCAGATGTTTCCCTGTGCTTTCTGCTGTTTCTTCCATAGGCCGGTATTGGGCTGAAAACGCCTGTTTTGAAACTCTGCACAGAAAGGGTTTGCAGACTGCTGAATCCACACACGGGTTTAACTCTGGAAGTTGAGTGCACACATTGACAACGGTTCTGTTAGATATCTGCGTTTTGGATTTAGAAGCAGATGTTTCCCTGTGCTTTCTGCTGTTTCTTCCATAGGCCGGTATTGGGCTGAAAACGCCTGTTTTGAAACTCTGCACAGAAAGGGTTTGCAGACTGCTGAATCCACACACGGGTTAAACTCTGGAAGTTGAGTGCACACATTGACAACCGTTCTGTTAGATAGCTGCGTTTTGGATTTAGAAGCAGATAATTCCCTGTGCTTTCTGCTGTTTCTTCCTTAGGCCGGTATTGGGCTGAAAACGCCTGTTTTGAGACTCTGCACAGAAAGGATTTGAAGACTGCTGAATCCACACACGGTTTTAACTCTGGAAGTTGAGTGCACACATTGACAACCGTTCTGTTAGATAGCTGCGTTTTGGATTTAGAAGCAGATATTTCCCTGTGCTTTCTGCTGTCTCTTCCATAGGCCGGTATTGGGCTGAAAACGCCTGTTTTGAAACTCTGCACAGAAAGGGTTTGCAGACTGCTGAATTCACACACGGGTTTAACTCTGGAAGTTGAGTGCACACATTGACAACCGTTCTGTTACATAACTGCGTTTTGGATTTAGAAGCAGATATTTCCCTGTGCTTTCTGCTGTTTCTTCCATATGCCGGTATTGGGCTGAAAACGCCTGTTTTGAAAATCTGCACAGAAAGGGTTTGCAGACTGCTGAATCCACACACGGGTTTAACTCTGGAAGTTGAGTGCACACATTGACAAACGTTCTGTTAGATAGCTGCGTTTTGGATTTAGAAGCAGATATTTCCCTGTGCGTTCTGCTGTTCTTCCATATGCCGGTATTGGGCTGAAAACGCCTGTTTTGAAACTCTGCACAGAAAGGGTTTGCAGACTGCTGAATCCACACACGGGTTTAACTCTGGAAGTTGAGTGCACACATTGACAACCGTTCTGTTAGATAGCTGCGTTTTGGATTTAGAAGCAGATATTTCCCTGTGCTTTCTGCTGTTTCTTCCATAGGCCGGTATTGGGCTGAAAACGCCTGTTTTGAAACTCTGCACAGAAAGGGGTTGCAGACTGCTGAATCCACACACGGGTTTAACTCTGGAAGTTGAGTGCACACATTGACAACCGTTCTGTTAGATAGCTGCGTTTTGGATTTAGAAGCAGATGTTTCCCTGTGCTTTCTGCTGTTTCTTCCATACGACGGTATTGGGCTGAAAACGCCTGTTGTGAAACTCTGCACAGAAAGGTTTTGCAGACTGATGAATCCACACTCTTGTTTAACTCTGGAAGTTGAGTGCACACATTGACAACCGTTCTGTTAGATAGCTGCGTTTTGGATTTAGAAACAGATGTTTCCCTGGGCTTTCTGCTGTTTCTTCCATAGGCCGGTATTGGGCTCAAAACGCCTGTTTTGAAACTTTGCACAGAAAGGGTTTTCAGACTGCTGAATCCACACACGGGTTTAACTCTGGAAGTTGAGTGCACACATTGACAACCTTTCTGTTAGATAGATGCGTTTTGGATTTAGAAGCAGATGTTTCCCTGTGCTTTCTGCTGTTTCTTCCATAGGCCGGTATTGGGCTGAAAACGCCTGTTTTGAAACTCTGCACAGAAAGGGTTTGCAGACTGCTGAATCCACACACGGGTTAAACTCTGGAAGTTGAGTGCACACATTGACAACCGTTCTGTTAGATATCTGCGTTTTGGATTTAGAAGCAGATGTTTCCCTGTGCTTTCTGCTGTTTCTTCCATAGGCCGGTATTGGGCTGAAAACGCCTGTTTTGAAACTCTGCAACGAAAGGGTTTGCAGACTGCTGAATCCACACACGGGTTTAACTCTGGAAGTTGAGTGCACACATTGACAACCGTTCTGTTAGATAGCTGCGTTTTGGATTTAGAAGCAGATGTTTCCCTGTGCTTTCTGCTGTTTCTTCCATAGGCCGGTATTGGGCTGAAAACGCCTGTTTTGAAACTCTGCACAGAAAGGGTTTGCAGACTGCTGAACCCACACACGGGTTAAACTCTGGAAGTTGAGTGCACACATTGATAACTGTTCTGTTAGATAGCTGCATTTTGGATTTAGAAGCAGATGTTTCCCTGTGCTTTCTGCTGTTTCTTCCATAGGCCGGTATTGGGCTGAAAACGCCTGTTTTGAAACTCTGCACAGAAAGGGGTTGCAGAATGCTGAATCCACACACGGGTTAAACTCTGGAAGTTGAGTGCACACATTGACAACCGTTCTGTTAGATAGCTGCGTTTTGGATTTAGAAGCAGATGTTTCCCTGTGCTTTCTGCTGTTTCTTCCATAGGCCGGTATTGGGCTGAAAACGCCTGTTTTGAAACTCTGCAACGAAAGGGTTTGCAGACTGCTGAATCCACACACGGGTTTAACTCTGGAAGTTGAGTGCACACATTGACAACCGTTCTGTAAGATAGCTGCGTTTTGGATTTAGAAGCAGATATTTCCCTGTGCTTTCAGCTGTTTCTTCTATAGGCCGGTATTGGGCTGAAAACACCTGTTTTGAAACTCTGCACAGAAAGGGTTTGCAGACTGCTGAATCCACACACGGGTTAAACTCTGGAAGTTGAATGCACACATTGACAACTGTTCTGTTAGATAGCTGCGTTTTGGATTTAGAAGCAGATGTTTCCCTGTGCTTTCTGCTGTTTCTTCCATAGGCCGGTATAGGGCTGAAAACGCCTGTTTTGAAACTCTGCAACGAAAGGGTTTGCAGAGTGCTGAATCCACACACTGGTTTAACTCTGGAAGTTGAGTGCACACATTGACAACCGTTCTGTTAGATAGCTGCGTTTTGGATTTAGAAGCAGATGTTTCCCTGTGCTTTCTGCTGTTTCTTCCATAGGCCGGTATTGGGCTGAAAACGCCTGTTTTGAAACTCTGCACAGAAAGGGTTTGCAGACTGCTGAATCCACACACGGGTTTAACTCTGGAAGTTGAGTGCACACATTGACAACCGTTCTGTTAGATATATGCGTTTTGGATTTAGAAGCAGATGTTTCCCTGTGCTTTCTGCTGTTTCTTCCATAGGCCGGTATTGGGCTGAAAACGCCTGTTTTGAAACTCTGCACAGAAAGGGGTTGCAGAATGCTGAATCCACACACGGGTTAAACTCTGGAAGTTGAGTGCACACATTGACAACCGTTCTGTTAGATAGCTGCGTTTTGGATTTAGAAGCAGATGTTTCCCTGTGCTTTCTGCTGTCTCTTCCATAGGCCGGTATTGGGCTGAAAACGCCTGTTTTGAAACTCTGCAACGAAAGGGTTTGCAGATTGCTGAATCCACACACGGGTTTAACTCTGGAAGTTGAGTGCACACATTGACAACCGTTCTGTAAGATAGCTGCGTTTTGGATTTAGAAGCAGATATTTCCCTGTGCTTTCAGCTGTTTCTTCCATAGGCCGGTATTGGGCTGAAAACACCTGTTTTGAAACTCTGCACAGAAAGGGTTTGCAGACTGCTGAATCCACACACGGGTTAAACTCTGGAAGTTGAATGCACACATTGACAACCGTTCTGTTAGATAGCTGCGTTTTGGATTTAGAAGCAGATGTTTCCCTGTGCTTTCTGCTGTTTCTTCCATAGGCCGGTATTGGGCTGAAAACGCCTGTTTTGAAACTCTGCAACGAAAGGGTTTGCAGAGTGCTGAATCCACACACTGGTTTAACTCTGGAAGTTGAGTGCACACATTGACAACCGTTCTGTTAGATAGCTGCGTTTTGGATTTAGAAGCAGATGTTTCCCTGTGCTTTCTGCTGTTTCTTCCTTAGGCCGGTATTGGGCTGAAAACGCCTGTTTTGAAACTCTGCACAGAAAGGGTTTGCAGACTGCTGAATCCACACACGGGTTTAACTCTGGAAGTTGAGTGCACACATTGACAACCGTTCTGTTAGATAGCTGCGTTTTGGATTTAGAAGCAGATATTTCCCTGTGCGTTCTGCTGTTTCTACCATAGGCCGATATTGGGCTGAAAACGCCTGTTTTGAAACTCTGCACAGAAAGGGTTTGCAGACTTCTGAATCCACACACGGGTTTAACTCTGGAATTTGAGTGCACACATTGACAACCGTTCTGTTAGATAGCTGCGTTTTGGATTTAGAAGCAGATATTTCCCTGTGCTTTCTGCTGTTTCTTCCATAGGCCGGGTTTGGGCTGAAAACGCCTGTTTTGAAACTCTGCACAGAAAGTGTTTGCGGACTGCTGAATACACACACGGGTTTAACTCTGGAAGTTGAGTGCACACATTGACAACCGTTCTGTTAGATAGCTGCGTTTTGGATTTAGAAGCAGATATTTCCCTGTGCTTTCTGCTGTTTCTTCCATAGGCCGGTATTGGGCTGAAAACGCCTGTTTTGAAACTCTGCACAGAAAGGGTTTGCAGACTGCTGAATCCACACACGGGTTTAACTCTGGAAGTTGAGTGCACACATTGACAACCGTTCTGTTAGATAGCTGCGTTTTGGATTTAGAAGCAGATAATTCCCTGTGCTTTCTGCTGTTTCTTCCTTAGGCCGGTATTGGGCTGAAAACGCCTGTTTTGAAACTCCGCACAGAAAGGGTTTGCAGACTGCTGGATCCACACACGGGTTTAACTCTGGAAGTTGAGGGCACACATTGACAACCGTTCTGTTAGATAGCTGCGTTTTGGATTTAGAAGCAGATATTTCCCTGTGCTTTCTCCTTTTTCTTCCATAGGCCGGTATTGGGCTGAAAACGCCTGTTTTGAAACTCTGCACAGAAACGGTTTGCAGACTGCTGAATCCACACACGGGTTTAACTCTGGAAGTTGAGTGCACACATTGACAACCGTTCTGTTAGATAGCTGCGTTTTGGATTTAGAAGCAGATATTTCCCTGTGCTTTCTGCTGTTTCTTCCATAGGCCGGTATTGTGCTGAAAACGCCTGTTTTGAAACTCTGCACAGAAAGGGTTTGCAGACTGCTGAATCCACACACGGGTTTAACTCTGGAAGTTGAGTGCACACATTGACAACCATTCTGTTAGATAGCTGCGTTTTGGATTTAGAAGCAGATATTTCCTGTGCGTTCTGCTGTTTCTTCCATAGGCCGGTATTGGGCTGAAAACGCCTGTTTTGAAACTCTGCACAGAAAGGGTTTGCAGACTGCTGAATCCACAAACGGGTTTAACTCTGGAAGTTGAGTGCACACATTGACAACCATTCTGTTAGATAGCTGCGTTTTGGATTTAGAAGCAGATATTTCCCTGTGCTTTCTGCTGTTTCTTCCATATGCCGGTCTTGGGCTGAAAACGCCTGTTTTGAAACTCTGCACAGAAAGGTTTTGCAGACTGCTGAATCCACACGCGGGTTTAACTCCGGAATTTGAGTGCACACATTGACAACCGTTCTGTTAGATAGCTGCGTTTTGGATTTAGAAGCAGACATTTCCCTGTGCTTTCTGCTGTTTCTTCCATATGCCGGTATTGGGCTGAAAACGCCTGTTTTGAAACTCTGCACAGAAAGGGTTTGCAGACTGCTGAATCCACACACGGGTTTAACTCTGGAAGTTGAGTGCACACATTGACAACCGTTCTGTTAGATAGCTGCGTTTTGGATTTAGAAGCAGATATTTCCCTGTGCTTTCTGCTGTTTCTTCCATATGACGGTATTCGGCTGAAAACGCCTGTTTTGAAACTCTGCACAGAAAGGGTTTGCAGACTGCTGAATCCACACACGGGTTTATCTCTGGAATTTGAGTGCACACATTGACAACCGTTCTGTTAGATAGCTGCGTTTTGGATTTCGAAGCAGATATTTCCCTGTGCGTTCTGCTGTTTCTACCATAGGCCGATATTGGGCTGAAAACGCCTGTTTTGAAACTCTGCACAGAAAGGGTTTGCAGACTGCGGAATCCACACACGGTTTTAACTCTGGAATTTGAGTGCACATATTGTCAACCGTTCTGTTAGATAGCTGCGTTTTGGATTTAGAAGCAGATATTTCCCTGTGCTTTCTGCTGTTTCTTCCATAGGCCGGGTTTGGGCTGAAAACGCCTGTTTTGAAACTCTGCACAGAAAGGGTTTGCAGACTGCTGAATCCAAACACGGGTTTAACTCTGGAAGTTGAGTGCACACATTGACAAACGTTCTGTTAGATATCTGCGTTTTGGATTTAGAAGCAGATATTTCCCTGTGCTTTCTGCTGTTTCTTCCATAGGCCGGTATTGGGCTGAAAACGCCTGTTTTGAAACTCTGCACAGAAAGGGTTTGCAGACTGCTGAATCCACACACGGGTTTAACTCTGGAAGTTGAGTGCACACATTGACAACCGTTCTGTTAGATAGCTGCGTTTTGGATTTAGAAGCAGATATTTCCCTGTGCTTTCTGCTGTTTCTTCCATAGGCCGGTATTGGGCTGAAAACGCCAGTTTTGAAACTCTGCACAGAAAGGGTTTGCAGACTGCTGAATCCACACACGGGTTTAACTCTGGAAGTTGAGTGCACACATTGACAACCGTTCTGTTAGATAGCTGCGTTTTGGATTTTGAAGCAGATATTTCCCTGTGCGTTCTGCTGTTTCTACCATAGGCCGGTATTGTGCTGAAAACGCCTGTTTTGAAACTCTGCACAGAAAGGGGTTGCAGACTGCTGAATCCACACACGGGTTTAACTCTGGAAGTTGAGTGCACACATTGACAACCATTCTGTTAGATAGCTGCGTTTTGGATTTAGAAGCAGATATTTCCCTGTGCGTTCTGCTGTTTCTTCCATAGGCCGGTATTGGGCTGAAAACGCCTGTTTTGAAACTCTGCACAGAAAGGGTTTGCAGACTGCTGAATCCACAAACGGGTTTAACTCTGGAAGTTGAGTGCACACATTGACACCCATTCTGTTAGATAGCTGCGTTTTGGATTTAGAAGCAGATATTTCCCTGTGCTTTCTGCTGTTTCTTCCATATGCCGGTATTGGGCTGAAAACGCCTGTTTTGAAACTCTGCACAGAAAGGGTTTGCAG
Organism: Aotus nancymaae; assembly: GCF_030222135.1. Taxonomy (NCBI): domain Eukaryota; kingdom Metazoa; phylum Chordata; class Mammalia; order Primates; family Aotidae; genus Aotus; species Aotus nancymaae. The sequence goes on from NW_026988585.1 coordinate 242,527, forward strand.
ACTGCTGAATCCACACACGGGTTTAACTCTGGAAGTTGAGTGCACACATTGACAACCGTTCTGTTAGATAGCTGCGTTTTGGATTTAGAAGCAGATATTTCCCTGTGCTTTCTGCTGTTTCTTCCATATGACGGTATTCGGCTGAAAACGCCTGTTTTGAAACTCTGCACAGAAACGGTTTGCAGACTGCTGAATCCACACACGGGTTTAACTCTGGAAGTTGAGTGCACACATTGACAACCGTTCTGTTAGATAGCTGCGTTTTGGATTTAGAAGCAGATATTTCCCTGTGCGTTCTACTGTTTCTACCATAGGCCGATATTGGGCTGAAAACGCCTGTTTTGAAACTCTGCACAGAAAGGGTTTGCAGACTGCTGAATCCACACACGGTTTTAACTCTGGAATTTGAGTGCACACATTGTCAACCGTTCTGTTAGATAGCTGCGTTTTGGATTTAGAAGCAGATATTTCCCTGTGCTTTCTGCTGTTTCTTCCATAGGCCGGTATTGGGCTGAAAACGCCTGTTTTGAAACTCTGCACAGAAAGGGTTTGCAGACTGCTGAATCCACACACGGGTTAAACTCTGGAAGTTGAGTGCACACATTGACAACCGTTCGTTAGATAGCTGCGTTTTGGATTTAGAAGCAGATAATTCCCTGTGCTTTCTGCTGTTTCTTCCTTAGGCCGGTATTGGGCTGAAAACGCCTGTTTTGAGACTCTGCACAGAAAGGATTTGAAGACTGCTGAATCCACACACGGTTTTAACTCTGGAAGTTGAGTGCACACATTGACAACCGTTCTGTTAGATAGCTGCGTTTTGGATTTAGAAGCAGATATTTCCCTGTGCTTTCTGCTGTCTCTTCCATAGGCCGGTATTGGGCTGAAAACGCCTGTTTTGAAACTCTGCAACGAAAGGGTTTGCAGATTGCTGAATCCACACACGGGTTTAACTCTGGAAGTTGAGTGCACACATTGACAACCGTTCTGTAAGATAGCTGCGTTTTGGATTTAGAAGCAGATATTTCCCTGTGCTTTCAGCTGTTTCTTCCATAGGCCGGTATTGGGCTGAAAACACCTGTTTTGAAACTCTGCACAGAAAGGGTTTGCAGACTGCTGAATCCACACACGGGTTAAACTCTGGAAGTTGAATGCACACATTGACAACCGTTCTGTTAGATAGCTGCGTTTTGGATTTAGAAGCAGATGTTTCCCTGTGCTTTCTGCTGTTTCTTCCATAGGCCGGTTTTGGGCTGAAAACGCCTGTTTTGAAACTCTGCAACGAAAGGGTTTGCAGAGTGCTGAATCCACACACTGGTTTAACTCTGGAAGTTGAGTGCACACATTGACAACCGTTCTGTTAGATAGCTGCGTTTTGGATTTAGAAGCAGATGTTTCCCTGTGCTTTCTGCTGTTTCTTCCTTAGGCCGGTATTGGGCTGAAAACGCCTGTTTTGAAACTCTGCACAGAAAGGGTTTGCAGACTGCTGAATCCACACACGGGTTTAACTCTGGAAGTTGAGTGCACACATTGACAACCGTTCTGTTAGATAGCTGCGTTTTGGATTTAGAAGCAGATATTTCCCTGTGCGTTCTGCTGTTTCTACCATAGGCCGATATTGGGCTGAAAACGCCTGTTTTGAAACTCTGCACAGAAAGGGTTTGCAGACTTCTGAATCCACACACGGGTTTAACTCTGTAATTTGAGTGCACACATTGACAACCGTTCTGTTAGATAGCTGCGTTTTGGATTTAGAAGCAGATATTTCCCTGTGCTTTCTGCTGTTTCTTCCATAGGCCGGTATTGGGCTGAAAACGCCTGTTTTGAAACTCTGCACAGAAAGTGTTTGCGGACTGCTGAATACACACACGGGTTTAACTCTGGAAGTTGAGTGCACACATTGACAACCGTTCTGTTAGATAGCTGCGTTTTGGATTTAGAAGCAGATATTTCCCTGTGCTTTCTGCTGTTTCTTCCATAGGCCGGTATTGGGCTGAAAACGCCTGTTTTGAAACTCCGCACAGAAAGGGTTTGCAGACTGCTGAATCCACACACGGGTTTAACTCTGGAAGTTGAGTGCACACATTGACAACCGTTCTGTTAGATAGCTGCGTTTTGGATTTAGAAGCAGATAATTCCCTGTGCTTTCTGCTGTTTCTTCCTTAGGCCGGTATTGGGCTGAAAACGCCTGTTTTGAAACTCCGCACAGAAAGGGTTTGCAGACTGCTGGATCCACACACGGGTTTAACTCTGGAAGTTGAGGGCACACATTGACAACCGTTCTGTTAGATAGCTGCGTTTTGGATTTAGAAGCAGATATTTCCCTGTGCTTTCTCCTTTTTCTTCCATAGGCCGGTATTGGGCTGAAAACGCCTGTTTTGAAACTCTGCACAGAAACGGTTTGCAGACTGCTGAATCCACACACGGGTTTAACTCTGGAAGTTGAGTGCACACATTGACAACCGTTCTGTTAGATAGCTGCGTTTTGGATTTAGAAGCAGATATTTCCCTGTGCTTTCTGCTGTTTCTTCCATAGGCCGGTATTGTGCTGAAAACGCCTGTTTTGAAACTCTGCACAGAAAGGGTTTGCAGACTGCTGAATCCACACACGGGTTTAACTCTGGAAGTTGAGTGCACACATTGACAACCATTCTGTTAGATAGCTGCGTTTTGGATTTAGAAGCAGATATTTCCTGTGCGTTCTGCTGTTTCTTCCATAGGCCGGTATTGGGCTGAAAACGCCTGTTTTGAAACTCTGCACAGAAAGGGTTTGCAGACTGCTGAATCCACAAACGGGTTTAACTCTGGAAGTTGAGTGCACACATTGACAACCATTCTGTTAGATAGCTGCGTTTTGGATTTAGAAGCAGATATTTCCCTGTGCTTTCTGCTGTTTCTTCCATATGCCGGTCTTGGGCTGAAAACGCCTGTTTTGAAACTCTGCACAGAAAGGTTTTGCAGACTGCTGAATCCACACGCGGGTTTAACTCTGGAATTTGAGTGCACACATTGACAACCGTTCTGTTAGATAGCTGCGTTTTGGATTTAGAAGCAGACATTTCCCTGTGCTTTCTGCTGTTTCTTCCATATGCCGGTATTGGGCTGAAAACGCCTGTTTTGAAACTCTGCACAGAAAGGGTTTGCAGACTGCTGAATCCACACACGGGTTTAACTCTGGAAGTTGAGTGCACACATTGACAACCGTTCTGTTAGATAGCTGCGTTTTGGATTTAGAAGCAGATATTTCCCTGTGCTTTCTGCTGTTTCTTCCATATGACGGTATTCGGCTGAAAACGCCTGTTTTGAAACTCTGCACAGAAAGGGTTTGCAGACTGCTGAATCCACACACGGGTTTATCTCTGGAATTTGAGTGCACACATTGACAACCGTTCTGTTAGATAGCTGCGTTTTGGATTTCGAAGCAGATATTTCCCTGTGCGTTCTGCTGTTTCTACCATAGGCCGATATTGGGCTGAAAACGCCTGTTTTGAAACTCTGCACAGAAAGGGTTTGCAGACTGCGGAATCCACACACGGTTTTAACTCTGGAATTTGAGTGCACACATTGTCAACCGTTCTGTTAGATAGCTGCGTTTTGGATTTAGAAGCAGATATTTCCCTGTGCTTTCTGCTGTTTCTTCCATAGGCCGGGTTTGGGCTGAAAACGCCTGTTTTGAAACTCTGCACAGAAAGGGTTTGCAGACTGCTGAATCCAAACACGGGTTTAACTCTGGAAGTTGAGTGCACACATTGACAAACGTTCTGTTAGATATCTGCGTTTTGGATTTAGAAGCAGATATTTCCCTGTGCTTTCTGCTGTTTCTTCCATAGGCCGGTATTGGGCTGAAAACGCCTGTTTTGAAACTCTGCACAGAAAGGGTTTGCAGACTGCTGAATCCACACACGGTTTTAACTCTGGAATTTGAGTGCACACATTGTCAACCGTTCTGTTAGATAACTGCGTTTTGGATTTAGAAGCAGATATTTCCCTGTGCTTTCTGCTGTTTCTTCCATAGGCCGGTATTGGGCTGAAAACGCCTGTTTTGAAACTCTGCACAGAAAGGGTTTGCAGACTGCTGAATCCACACACGGGTTAAACTCTGGAAGTTGAGTGCACACATTGACAACCGTTCGTTAGATAGCTGCGTTTTGGATTTAGAAGCAGATAATTCCCTGTGCTTTCTGCTGTTTCTTCCTTAGGCCGGTATTGGGCTGAAAACGCCTGTTTTGAGACTCTGCACAGAAAGGATTTGAAGACTGCTGAATCCACACACGGTTTTAACTCTGGAAGTTGAGTGCACACATTGACAACCGTTCTGTTAGATAGCTGCGTTTTGGATTTAGAAGCAGATATTTCCCTGTGCTTTCTGCTGTCTCTTCCATAGGCCGGTATTGGGCTGAAAACGCCTGTTTTGAAACTCTGCACAGAAAGGGTTTGCAGACTGCTGAATCCACACACGGGTTTAACTCTGGAAGTTGAGTGCACACATTGACAACCGTTCTGTTACATAACTGCGTTTTGGATTTAGAAGCAGATATTTCCCTGTGCTTTCTGCTGTTTCTTCCATATGCCGGTATTGGGCTGAAAACGCCTGTTTTGAAAATCTGCACAGAAAGGGTTTGCAGACTGCTGAATCCACACACGGGTTTAACTCTGGAAGTTGAGTGCACACATTGACAAACGTTCTGTTAGATAGCTGCGTTTTGGATTTAGAAGCAGATATTTCCCTGTGCGTTCTGCTGTTCTTCCATATGCCGGTATTGGGCTGAAAACGCCTGTTTTGAAACTCTGCACAGAAAGGGTTTGCAGACTGCTGAATCCACACACGGGTTTAACTCTGGAAGTTGAGTGCACACATTGACAACCGTTCTGTTAGATAGCTGCGTTTTGGATTTAGAAGCAGATATTTCCCTGTGCTTTCTGCTGTTTCTTCCATAGGCCGGTATTGGGCTGAAAACGCCTGTTTTGAAACTCTGCACAGAAAGGGGTTGCAGACTGCTGAATCCACACACGGGTTTAACTCTGGAAGTTGAGTGCACACATTGACAACCGTTCTGTTAGATAGCTGCGTTTTGGATTTAGAAGCAGATGTTTCCCTGTGCTTTCTGCTGTTTCTTCCATACGACGGTATTGGGCTGAAAACGCCTGTTGTGAAACTCTGCACAGAAAGGTTTCGCAGACTGATGAATCCACACTCGTGTTTAACTCTGGAAGTTGAGTGCACACATTGACAACCGTTCTGTTAGATAGCTGCGTTTTGGATTTAGAAGCAGATGTTTCCCTGGGCTTTCTGCTGTTTCTTCCATAGGCCGGTATTGGGCTGAAAACGCCTGTTTTGAAACTTTGCACAGAAAGGGTTTTCAGACTGCTGAATCCACACACGGGTTTAACTCTGGAAGTTGAGTGCACACATTGACAACCTTTCTGTTAGATAGATGCGTTTTGGATTTAGAAGCAGATGTTTCCCTGTGCTTTCTGCTGTTTCTTCCATAGGCCGGTATTGGGCTGAAAACGCCTGTTTTGAAACTCTGCACAGAAAGGGTTTGCAGACTGCTGAATCCACACACGGGTTAAACTCTGGAAGTTGAGTGCACACATTGACAACCGTTCTGTTAGATATCTGCGTTTTGGATTTAGAAGCAGATGTTTCCCTGTGCTTTCTGCTGTTTCTTCCATAGGCCGGTATTGGGCTGAAAACGCCTGTTTTGAAACTCTGCAACGAAAGGGTTTGCAGACTGCTGAATCCACACACGGGTTTAACTCTGGAAGTTGAGTGCACACATTGACAACCGTTCTGTTAGATAGCTGCGTTTTGGATTTAGAAGCAGATGTTTCCCTGTGCTTTCTGCTGTTTCTTCCATAGGCCGGTATTGGGCTGAAAACGCCTGTTTTGAAACTCTGCACAGAAAGGGTTTGCAGACTGCTGAACCCACACACGGGTTAAACTCTGGAAGTTGAGTGCACACATTGATAACTGTTCTGTTAGATAGCTGCATTTTGGATTTAGAAGCAGATGTTTCCCTGTGCTTTCTGCTGTTTCTTCCATAGGCCGGTATTGGGCTGAAAACGCCTGTTTTGAAACTCTGCACAGAAAGGGGTTGCAGAATGCTGAATCCACACACGGGTTAAACTCTGGAAGTTGAGTGCACACATTGACAACCGTTCTGTTAGATAGCTGCGTTTTGGATTTAGAAGCAGATGTTTCCCTGTGCTTTCTGCTGTTTCTTCCATAGGCCGGTATTGGGCTGAAAACGCCTGTTTTGAAACTCTGCAACGAAAGGGTTTGCAGACTGCTGAATCCACACACGGGTTTAACTCTGGAAGTTGAGTGCACACATTGACAACCGTTCTGTAAGATAGCTGCGTTTTGGATTTAGAAGCAGATATTTCCCTGTGCTTTCAGCTGTTTCTTCCATAGGCCGGTATTGGGCTGAAAACACCTGTTTTGAAACTCTGCACAGAAAGGGTTTGCAGACTGCTGAATCCACACACGGGTTAAACTCTGGAAGTTGAATGCACACATTGACAACCGTTCTGTTAGATAGTTGCGTTTTGGATTTAGAAGCAGATGTTTCCCTGTGCTTTCTGCTGTTTCTTCCATAGGCCGGTATTGGGCTGAAAACGCCTGTTTTGAAACTCTGCAACGAAAGGGTTTGCAGAGTGCTGAATCCACACACTGGTTTAACTCTGGAAGTTGAGTGCACACATTGACAACCGTTCTGTTAGATAGCTGCGTTTTGGATTTAGAAGCAGATGTTTCCCTGTGCTTTCTGCTGTTTCTTCCATAGGCCGGTATTGGGCTGAAAACGCCTGTTTTGAAACTCTGCACAGAAAGGGTTTGCAGACTGCTGAATCCACACACGGGTTTAACTCTGGAAGTTGAGTGCACACATTGACAACCGTTCTGTTAGATATCTGCGTTTTGGATTTAGAAGCAGATGTTTCCCTGTGCTTTCTGCTGTTTCTTCCATAGGCCGGTATTGGGCTGAAAACGCCTGTTTTGAAACTCTGCACAGAAAGGGTTTGCAGACTGCTGAATCCACACACGGGTTAAACTCTGGAAGTTGAGTGCACACATTGACAACCGTTCTGTTAGATAGCTGCGTTTTGGATTTAGAAGCAGATGTTTCCCTGTGCTTTCTGCTGTTTCTTCCATAGGCCGGTATTGGGCTGAAAACGCCTGTTTTGAAACTCTGCAACGAAAGGGTTTGCAGACTGCTGAATCCACACACGGGTTTAACTCTGGAAGTTGAGTGCACACATTGACAACCGTTCTGTAAGATAGCTGCGTTTTGGATTTAGAAGCAGATATTTCCCTGTGCTTTCAGCTGTTTCTTCCATAGGCCGGTATTGGGCTGAAAACACCTGTTTTGAAACTCTGCACAGAAAGGGTTTGCAGACTGCTGAATCCACACACGGGTTAAACTCTGGAAGTTGAATGCACACATTGACAACCGTTCTGTTAGATAGCTGCGTTTTGGATTTAGAAGCAGATGTTTCCCTGTGCTTTCTGCTGTTTCTTCCATAGGCCGGTATTGGGCTGAAAACGCCTGTTTTGAAACTCTGCAACGAAAGGGTTTGCAGAGTGCTGAATCCACACACTGGTTTAACTCTGGAAGTTGAGTGCACACATTGACAACCGTTCTGTTAGATAGCTGCGTTTTGGATTTAGAAGCAGATGTTTCCCTGTGCTTTCTGCTGTTTCTTCCTTAGGCCGGTATTGGGCTGAAAACGCCTGTTTTGAAACTCTGCACAGAAAGGGTTTGCAGACTGCTGAATCCACACACGGGTTTAACTCTGGAAGTTGAGTGCACACATTGACAACCGTTCTGTTAGATAGCTGCGTTTTGGATTTAGAAGCAGATATTTCCCTGTGCGTTCTGCTGTTTCTACCATAGGCCGATATTGGGCTGAAAACGCCTGTTTTGAAACTCTGCACAGAAAGGGTTTGCAGACTTCTGAATCCACACACGGGTTTAACTCTGGAATTTGAGTGCACACATTGACAACCGTTCTGTTAGATAGCTGCGTTTTGGATTTAGAAGCAGATATTTCCCTGTGCTTTCTGCTGTTTCTTCCATAGGCCGGTATTGGGCTGAAAACGCCTGTTTTGAAACTCTGCACAGAAAGTGTTTGCGGACTGCTGAATACACACACGGGTTTAACTCTGGAAGTTGAGTGCACACATTGACAACCGTTCTGTTAGATAGCTGCGTTTTGGATTTAGAAGCAGATATTTCCCTGTGCTTTCTGCTGTTTCTTCCATAGGCCGGTATTGGGCTGAAAACGCCTGTTTTGAAACTCTGCACAGAAAGGGTTTGCAGACTGCTGAATCCACACACGGGTTTAACTCTGGAAGTTGAGTGCACACATTGACAACCGTTCGGTTAGATAGCTGCGTTTTGGATTTAGAAGCAGATATTTCCCTGTGCTTTCTGCTGTTTCTTCCATAGGCCGGTATTGGGCTGAAAACGCCTGTTTTGAAACTCTGCACAGAAAGGGTTTGCGGACTGCTGAATCCACACACGGGTTTAACTCTGGAAGTTGAGTGCACACATTGACAACCGTTCTGTTAGATAGCTGCGTTTTGGATTTAGAAGCAGATATTTCCCTGTGCTTTCTGCTGTTTCTTCCGTAGGATGGTATTGGGCTGAAAACGCCTGTTTTGAAACTCTGCACAGAAAGGGTTTGCAGACTGCTGAATCCACACACGGGTTTAATTCTGGAAGTTGAGTGCACACATTGACAACCGTTCTGTTAGATAGCTGCGTTTTGGATTTAGAAGCAGATATTTCCCTGTGCTTTCTGCTGTTTCTTCCATATGACGGTATTGGGCTGAAAACGCCTGTTTTGAAACTCTGCACAGAAAGGGTTTGCAGACTGCTGAATCCACACAAGGGTTTAACTCTGGAAGTTGAGTGCACACATTGACAACCGTTCTGTTAGATAGCTGCGTTTTGGATTTAGAAGCAGATGTTTCCCTGTGCTTTCTGCTGTTTCTTCCATATGCCGGTATTGGGCTGAAAACGCCTGTTTTGAAACTCTGCACAGAAAGGGTTTGCAGACTGCTGAATCCACACACGGGTTTAACTCTGGAAGTTGAGTGCACACATTGACAACCGTTCTGTTAGATAGCTGCGTTTTGGATTTAGAAGCTGATATTTCCCTGTGCTTTCTGCTGTTTCTTCCATAGGCCGGTATTGGGCTGAAAACGCCTGTTTTGAAACTCTGCACAGAAAGGGTTTGCAGACTGCTGAATCCACACACGGGTTTAACTCTGGAAGTTGAGTGCACACATTGACAACCGTTCTGTTAGATAGCTGCGTTTTGGATTTAGAAGCTGATATTTCCCTGTGGTTTCTGCTGTTTCTTCCATAGGCCGGTATTGGGCTGAAAACGCCTGTTTTGAAACTCTGCACAGAAAGGGTTTGCAGACTGCTGAATCCACACACGGGTTTAACTCTGGAAGTTGAGTGCACACATTGACAACCGTTCTGTTAGATAGCTGCGTTTTGGATTTAGAAGCAGATAATTCCCTGTGCTTTCTGCTGTTTCTTCCTTATGCCGGTATTGGGCTGAAAACGCCTGTTTTGAAACTCTGCACAGAAAGGGTTTGCAGACTGCTGAATCCACACACGGGTTTAACTCTGGAAGTTGAGGGCACACATTGACAACCGTTCTGTTAGATAGCTGCGTTTTGGATTTAGAAGCAGATATTTCCCTGTGCTTTCTGCTGTTTCTTCCATAGGCCGGTATTGGGCTGAAAACGCCTGTTTTGAAACTCTGCACAGAAACGGTTTGCAGACTGCTGAATCCACACACGGGTTTATCTCTGGAAGTTGAGTGCACACATTGACAACCGTTCTGTTAGATAGCTGCGTTTTGGATTTAGAAGCTGATATTTCCCTGTGCTTTCTGCTGTTTCTTCCATAGGCCGGTATTGGGCTGAAAACGCCTGTTTTGAAACTCTGCACAGAAAGGGTTTGCAGACTGCTGAATCCACACACGGGTTTAACTCTGGAAGTTGAGTGCACACATTGACTACCGTTCTGTTAGATAGCTGCGTTTTGGATTTAGAAGCAGATTTTTCCCTGTGCTTTCTGCTGTTTCTTCCTTAGGCCGGTATTGGGCTGAAAACGCCTGTTTTGAAACTCTGCACAGAAAGGGTTTGCAGACTGCTGAATCCACACACGGGTTTAACTCTGGAAGTTGATTGCACACATTGACAACCGTTCTGTTAGATAGCTGCGTTTTGGATTTAGAAGCAGATATTTCCCTGTGCTTTCTGCTGTTTCTTCCATAGGCCGGTATTGGGCTGAAAACGCCTGTTTTGAAACTCTGCACAGAAAGGGTTTGCAGACTGCTGAATCCACACACGGGTTTAACTCTGGAAGTTGAGTGCACACATTGACAACCGTTCTGTTAGATAGCTGCGTTTTGGATTTAGAAGCAGGTGTTTCCCTGTGCTTTCTGCTGTTTCTTCCATAGGCCGGTATTGGGCTGAAAACGCCAGTTTTGAAACTCTGCACAGAAAGGGTTTGCAGACTGCTGAATCCACACACGGGTTTAACTCTGGAAGTTGAGTGCACACATTGACAACGGTTCTGTTAGATATCTGCGTTTTGGATTTAGAAGCAGATATTTCCCTGTGCGTTCTGCTGTTTCTACCATAGGCCGATATTGGGCTGAAAACGCCTGTTTTGAAACTCTGCACAGAAAGGGTTTGCAGACTTCTGAATCCACACACGGGTTTAACTCTGGAATTTGAGTGCACACATTGACAACCGTTCTGTTACATAGCTGCGTTTTGGATTTAGAAGCAGATATTTCCCTGTGCTTTCTGCTGTTTCTTCCATAGGCCGGTATTGGGCTGAAAACGCCTGTTTTGAAACTCTGCACAGAAAGTGTTTGCGGACTGCTGAATACACACACGGGTTTAACTCTGGAAGTTGAGTGCACACATTGACAACCGTTCTGTTAGATAGCTGCGTTTTGGATTTAGAAGCAGATATTTCCCTGTGCGTTCTGCTGTTTCTTCCATAGGCCGGTATTAGGCTGAAAACGCCTGTTTTGAACCTCTGCACAGAAAGGGTTTGCAGACTGCTGAATCCACACACGGGTTTAACTCTGGAAGTTGAGTGCACACATTGACAACCGTTCTGTTAGATAGCTGCGTTTTGGATTTAGAAGCAGATATTTCCCTGTGCTTTCTGCTGTTTCTTCCATATGCCGGTATTGGGCTGAAAACGCCTGTTTTGAAACTCTGCAGAGAAAGGGTTTGCAGACTGCTGAATCCACACACGGGTTTAACTCTGGAAGTTGAGTGCACACATTGACAACCGTTCTGTTAGATAGCTGCGTTTTGGATTTAGAAGCAGATAATTCCCTGTGCTTTCTGCTGTTTCTTCCTTATGCCGGTATTGGGCTGAAAACGCCTGTTTTGAAACTCTGCACAGAAAGGGTTTGCAAACTGCTGAATCCACACACGGGTTTAACTCTGGAAGTTGAGTGCACACATTGACAACCGTTCTGTTAGATAGCTGCGTTTTGGATTTAGAAGCAGATATTTCCCTGTGCGTTCTGCTGTTTCTTCCATAGGCCAGTATTGGGCTGAAAACGCCTGTTTTGAAACTCTGCACAGAAAGGGTTTGCAGACTGCTGAATCCACACACGGGTTTAACTCTGGAAGTTGAGTGCACACATTGACAACCGTTCTGTTAGATAGCTGCGTTTTGGATTTAGAAGCTGATATTTCCCTGTGCTTTCTGCTGTTTCTTCCATAGGCCGGTATTGGGATGAAAACGCCTGTTTTGAAACTCTGCACAGAAAGGGTTTGCAGACTGCTGAATCCACACACAGGTTTAACTCTGGAAGTTGAGTGCACACATTGACAACCGTTCTGTTAGATAGCTGCGTTTTGGATTTAGAAGCAGATATTTCCCTGTGCTTTCTGCTGTTTCTTCCTTAGGCCGGTATTGGGCTGAAAACGCCTGTTTTGAAACTCTGCACAGAAAGGGTTTGCAGACTGCTGAATCCACAAAAGGGTTTAACTCTGGAAGTTGAGGGCACACATTGACAACCGTTCTGTTAGATAGCTTCGTTTTGGATTTAGAAGCAGATATTTCCCTGTGTTTTCTGCTGTTTCTTCCATAGGCCGGTATTGTGCTGAAAACGCCTGTTTTGAAACTCTGCACAGAAAGGGTTTGCAGACTGCTGAATCCAAACACGGGTTTAACTCTGGAAGTTGAGTGCACACATTGAGAACCGTTCTGTTAGATAGCTGCGTTTTGGATTTAGAAGCAGATATTTCCCTGTGCTTTCTGCTGTTTCTTCCATAGGCCGGTATTGGGCTGAAAACGCCAGTTTTGAAACTCTGCACAGAAAGGGTTTGCAGACTGCTGAATCCACACACGGGTTTAACTCTGGAAGTTGAGTGCACACATTGACAACCGTTCTGTTAGATAGCTGCGTTTTGGATTTAGAAGCAGATATTTCCCTGTGCGTTCTGCTGTTTCTACCATAGGCCGATAATGGGCTGAAAACGCCTGTTTTGAAACTCTGCACAGAAAGGGTTTGCAGACTGCTGAATCCACACACGGGTTTAACTCTGGAATTTGAGTGCACACATTGACAAGCGTTCTGTTAGATAGCTGCGTTTTGGATTTAGAAGCAGATATTTCCCTGTGCTTTCTGCTGTTTCTTCCATAGGCCGGTATTGGGCTGAAAACGCCTGTTTTGAAACTCTGCACAGAAAGGGTTTGCGGACTGCTGAATCCACGCACGGGTTTAACTCTGGAAGTTGAGTGCACACATTGACAACCGTTCTGTTAGATAGCTGCGTTTTGGATTTAGAAGCAGATATTTCCCTGTGCGTTCTGCTGTTTCTTCCATAGGCCGGTATTGGGCTGAAAACGCCTGTTTTGAAACTCTGCACAGAAAGGGTTTGCAGACTGCTGAATCCACACACGGGTTTAACTCTGGAAGTTGAGTGCACACATTGACAACCGTTCTGTTAGATAGCTGCGTTTTGGATTTAGAAGCAGATATTTCCCTGTGCTTTCTGCTGTTTCTTCCATATGACGGTATTGGGCTGAAAACGCCTGTTTTGAAACTCTGCACAGAAAGGGTTTGCAGACTGCTGAATCCACACACGGGTTTAACTCTGGAAGTTGAGTGCACACATTGACAACCGTTCTGTTAGATAGCTGCGTTTTCGATTTAGAAGCAGATGTTTCCCTGTGCTTTCTGCTGTTTCTTCCATATGCCGGTATTGGGCTGAAAACGCCTGTTTTGAAACTCTGCACAGAAAGGGTTTGCAGACTGCTGAATCCACACACGGGTTTAACTCTGGAAGTTGAGTGCACACATTGACAACCGTTCTGTTAGATAGCTGCGTTTTGGATTTAGAAGCTGATATTTCCCTGTGCTTTCTGCTGTTTCTTCCATAGGCCGGTATTGGGCTGAAAACGCCTGTTTTGAAACTCTGCACAGAAAGGGTTTGCAGACTGCTGAATCCACACACGGGTTTAACTCTGGAAGTTGAGTGCACACATTGACAACCGTTCTGTTAGATAGCTGCGTTTTGGATTTAGAAGCTGATATTTCCCTGTGCTTTCTGCTGTTTCTTCCATAGGCCGGTATTGGGCTGAAAACGCCTGTTTTGAAACTCTGCACAGAAAGGGTTTGCAGACTGCTGAATCCACACACGGGTTTAACTCTGGAAGTTGAGTGCACACATTGACAACCGTTCTGTTAGATAGCTGCGTTTTGGATTTAGAAGCAGATATTTCCCTGTGCTTTCTGCTGTTTCTTCCATAGGCCGGTATTGGGCTGAAAACGCCTGTTTTGAAACTCTGCACAGAAACGGTTTGCAGACTGCTGAATCCACACACGGGTTTATCTCTGGAAGTTGAGTGCACACATTGACAACCGTTCTGTTAGATAGCTGCGTTTTGGATTTAGAAGCTGATATTTCCCTGTGCTTTCTGCTGTTTCTTCCATAGGCCGGTATTGGGCTGAAAACGCCTGTTTTGAAACTCTGCACAGAAAGGGTTTGCAGACTGCTGAATCCACACACGGGTTTAACTCTGGAAGTTGAGTGCACACATTGACTACCGTTCTGTTAGATAGCTGCGTTTTGGATTTAGAAGCAGATTTTTCCCTGTGCTTTCTGCTGTTTCTTCCTTAGGCCGGTATTGGGCTGAAAACGCCTGTTTTGAAACTCTGCACAGAAAGGGTTTGCAGACTGCTGAATCCACACACGGGTTTAACTCTGGAAGTTGAGTGCACACATTGACAACCGTTCTGTTAGATAGCTGCGTTTTGGATTTAGAAGCAGATGTTTCCCTGTGCTTTCTGCTGTTTCTTCCATAGGCCGGTATTGGGCTGAAAACGCCTGTTTTGAAACTCTGCACAGAAAGGGTTTGCAGACTGCTGAATCCACACACGGGTTTAACTCTGGAAGTTGAGTGCACACATTGACAACCGTTCTGTTAGATATCTGCGTTTTGGATTTAGAAGCAGATGTTTCCCTGTGCTTTCTGCTGTTTCTTCCATAGGCCGGTATTGGGCTGAAAACGCCTGTTTTGAAACTCTGCACAGAAAGGGTTTGCAGACTGCTGAATCCACACACGGGTTAAACTCTGGAAGTTGAGTGCACACATTGACAACCGTTCTGTTAGATAGCTGCGTTTTGGATTTAGAAGCAGATGTTTCCCTGTGCTTTCTGCTGTTTCTTCCATAGGCCGGTATTGGGCTGAAAACGCCTGTTTTGAAACTCTGCAACGAAAGGGTTTGCAGACTGCTGAATCCACACACGGGTTTAACTCTGGAAGTTGAGTGCACACATTGACAACCGTTCTGTAAGATAGCTGCGTTTTGGATTTAGAAGCAGATATTTCCCTGTGCTTTCAGCTGTTTCTTCCATAGGCCGGTATTGGGCTGAAAACACCTGTTTTGAAACTCTGCACAGAAAGGGTTTGCAGACTGCTGAATCCACACACGGGTTAAACTCTGGAAGTTGAATGCACACATTGACAACCGTTCTGTTAGATAGCTGCGTTTTGGATTTAGAAGCAGATGTTTCCCTGTGCTTTCTGCTGTTTCTTCCATAGGCCGGTATTGGGCTGAAAACGCCTGTTTTGAAACTCTGCAACGAAAGGGTTTGCAGAGTGCTGAATCCACACACTGGTTTAACTCTGGAAGTTGAGTGCACACATTGACAACCGTTCTGTTAGATAGCTGCGTTTTGGATTTAGAAGCAGATGTTTCCCTGTGCTTTCTGCTGTTTCTTCCTTAGGCCGGTATTGGGCTGAAAACGCCTGTTTTGAAACTCTGCACAGAAAGGGTTTGCAGACTGCTGAATCCACACACGGGTTTAACTCTGGAAGTTGAGTGCACACATTGACAACCGTTCTGTTAGATAGCTGCGTTTTGGATTTAGAAGCAGATATTTCCCTGTGCGTTCTGCTGTTTCTACCATAGGCCGATATTGGGCTGAAAACGCCTGTTTTGAAACTCTGCACAGAAAGGGTTTGCAGACTTCTGAATCCACACACGGGTTTAACTCTGGAATTTGAGTGCACACATTGACAACCGTTCTGTTAGATAGCTGCGTTTTGGATTTAGAAGCAGATATTTCCCTGTGCTTTCTGCTGTTTCTTCCATAGGCCGGTATTGGGCTGAAAACGCCTGTTTTGAAACTCTGCACAGAAAGTGTTTGCGGACTGCTGAATACACACACGGGTTTAACTCTGGAAGTTGAGTGCACACATTGACAACCGTTCTGTTAGATAGCTGCGTTTTGGATTTAGAAGCAGATATTTCCCTGTGCTTTCTGCTGTTTCTTCCATAGGCCGGTATTGGGCTGAAAACGCCTGTTTTGAAACTCTGCACAGAAAGGGTTTGCAGACTGCTGAATCCACACACGGGTTTAACTCTGGAAGTTGAGTGCACACATTGACAACCGTTCGGTTAGATAGCTGCGTTTTGGATTTAGAAGCAGATATTTCCCTGTGCTTTCTGCTGTTTCTTCCATAGGCCGGTATTGGGCTGAAAACGCCTGTTTTGAAACTCTGCACAGAAAGGGTTTGCGGACTGCTGAATCCACACACGGGTTTAACTCTGGAAGTTGAGTGCACACATTGACAACCGTTCTGTTAGATAGCTGCGTTTTGGATTTAGAAGCAGATATTTCCCTGTGCTTTCTGCTGTTTCTTCCGTAGGATGGTATTGGGCTGAAAACGCCTGTTTTGAAACTCTGCACAGAAAGGGTTTGCAGACTGCTGAATCCACACACGGGTTTAATTCTGGAAGTTGAGTGCACACATTGACAACCGTTCTGTTAGATAGCTGCGTTTTGGATTTAGAAGCAGATATTTCCCTGTGCTTTCTGCTGTTTCTTCCATATGACGGTATTGGGCTGAAAACGCCTGTTTTGAAACTCTGCACAGAAAGGGTTTGCAGACTGCTGAATCCACACAAGGGTTTAACTCTGGAAGTTGAGTGCACACATTGACAACCGTTCTGTTAGATAGCTGCGTTTTGGATTTAGAAGCAGATGTTTCCCTGTGCTTTCTGCTGTTTCTTCCATATGCCGGTATTGGGCTGAAAACGCCTGTTTTGAAACTCTGCACAGAAAGGGTTTGCAGACTGCTGAATCCACACACGGGTTTAACTCTGGAAGTTGAGTGCACACATTGACAACCGTTCTGTTAGATAGCTGCGTTTTGGATTTAGAAGCTGATATTTCCCTGTGCTTTCTGCTGTTTCTTCCATAGGCCGGTATTGGGCTGAAAACGCCTGTTTTGAAACTCTGCACAGAAAGGGTTTGCAGACTGCTGAATCCACACACGGGTTTAACTCTGGAAGTTGAGTGCACACATTGACAACCGTTCTGTTAGATAGCTGCGTTTTGGATTTAGAAGCTGATATTTCCCTGTGGTTTCTGCTGTTTCTTCCATAGGCCGGTATTGGGCTGAAAACGCCTGTTTTGAAACTCTGCACAGAAAGGGTTTGCAGACTGCTGAATCCACACACGGGTTTAACTCTGGAAGTTGAGTGCACACATTGACAACCGTTCTGTTAGATAGCTGCGTTTTGGATTTAGAAGCAGATAATTCCCTGTGCTTTCTGCTGTTTCTTCCTTATGCCGGTATTGGGCTGAAAACGCCTGTTTTGAAACTCTGCACAGAAAGGGTTTGCAGACTGCTGAATCCACACACGGGTTTAACTCTGGAAGTTGAGGGCACACATTGACAACCGTTCTGTTAGATAGCTGCGTTTTGGATTTAGAAGCAGATATTTCCCTGTGCTTTCTGCTGTTTCTTCCATAGGCCGGTATTGGGCTGAAAACGCCTGTTTTGAAACTCTGCACAGAAACGGTTTGCAGACTGCTGAATCCACACACGGGTTTATCTCTGGAAGTTGAGTGCACACATTGACAACCGTTCTGTTAGATAGCTGCGTTTTGGATTTAGAAGCTGATATTTCCCTGTGCTTTCTGCTGTTTCTTCCATAGGCCGGTATTGGGCTGAAAACGCCTGTTTTGAAACTCTGCACAGAAAGGGTTTGCAGACTGCTGAATCCACACACGGGTTTAACTCTGGAAGTTGAGTGCACACATTGACTACCGTTCTGTTAGATAGCTGCGTTTTGGATTTAGAAGCAGATTTTTCCCTGTGCTTTCTGCTGTTTCTTCCTTAGGCCGGTATTGGGCTGAAAACGCCTGTTTTGAAACTCTGCACAGAAAGGGTTTGCAGACTGCTGAATCCACACACGGGTTTAACTCTGGAAGTTGATTGCACACATTGACAACCGTTCTGTTAGATAGCTGCGTTTTGGATTTAGAAGCAGATATTTCCCTGTGCTTTCTGCTGTTTCTTCCATAGGCCGGTATTGGGCTGAAAACGCCTGTTTTGAAACTCTGCACAGAAAGGGTTTGCAGACTGCTGAATCCACACACGGGTTTAACTCTGGAAGTTGAGTGCACACATTGACAACCGTTCTGTTAGATAGCTGCGTTTTGGATTTAGAAGCAGGTGTTTCCCTGTGCTTTCTGCTGTTTCTTCCATAGGCCGGTATTGGGCTGAAAACGCCAGTTTTGAAACTCTGCACAGAAAGGGTTTGCAGACTGCTGAATCCACACACGGGTTTAACTCTGGAAGTTGAGTGCACACATTGACAACGGTTCTGTTAGATATCTGCGTTTTGGATTTAGAAGCAGATATTTCCCTGTGCGTTCTGCTGTTTCTACCATAGGCCGATATTGGGCTGAAAACGCCTGTTTTGAAACTCTGCACAGAAAGGGTTTGCAGACTTCTGAATCCACACACGGGTTTAACTCTGGAATTTGAGTGCACACATTGACAACCGTTCTGTTACATAGCTGCGTTTTGGATTTAGAAGCAGATATTTCCCTGTGCTTTCTGCTGTTTCTTCCATAGGCCGGTATTGGGCTGAAAACGCCTGTTTTGAAACTCTGCACAGAAAGTGTTTGCGGACTGCTGAATACACACACGGGTTTAACTCTGGAAGTTGAGTGCACACATTGACAACCGTTCTGTTAGATAGCTGCGTTTTGGATTTAGAAGCAGATATTTCCCTGTGCGTTCTGCTGTTTCTTCCATAGGCCGGTATTAGGCTGAAAACGCCTGTTTTGAACCTCTGCACAGAAAGGGTTTGCAGACTGCTGAATCCACACACGGGTTTAACTCTGGAAGTTGAGTGCACACATTGACAACCGTTCTGTTAGATAGCTGCGTTTTGGATTTAGAAGCAGATATTTCCCTGTGCTTTCTGCTGTTTCTTCCATATGCCGGTATTGGGCTGAAAACGCCTGTTTTGAAACTCTGCAGAGAAAGGGTTTGCAGACTGCTGAATCCACACACGGGTTTAACTCTGGAAGTTGAGTGCACACATTGACAACCGTTCTGTTAGATAGCTGCGTTTTGGATTTAGAAGCAGATAATTCCCTGTGCTTTCTGCTGTTTCTTCCTTATGCCGGTATTGGGCTGAAAACGCCTGTTTTGAAACTCTGCACAGAAAGGGTTTGCAAACTGCTGAATCCACACACGGGTTTAACTCTGGAAGTTGAGTGCACACATTGACAACCGTTCTGTTAGATAGCTGCGTTTTGGATTTAGAAGCAGATATTTCCCTGTGCGTTCTGCTGTTTCTTCCATAGGCCAGTATTGGGCTGAAAACGCCTGTTTTGAAACTCTGCACAGAAAGGGTTTGCAGACTGCTGAATCCACACACGGGTTTAACTCTGGAAGTTGAGTGCACACATTGACAACCGTTCTGTTAGATAGCTGCGTTTTGGATTTAGAAGCTGATATTTCCCTGTGCTTTCTGCTGTTTCTTCCATAGGCCGGTATTGGGATGAAAACGCCTGTTTTGAAACTCTGCACAGAAAGGGTTTGCAGACTGCTGAATCCACACACAGGTTTAACTCTGGAAGTTGAGTGCACACATTGACAACCGTTCTGTTAGATAGCTGCGTTTTGGATTTAGAAGCAGATATTTCCCTGTGCTTTCTGCTGTTTCTTCCTTAGGCCGGTATTGGGCTGAAAACGCCTGTTTTGAAACTCTGCACAGAAAGGGTTTGCAGACTGCTGAATCCACAAAAGGGTTTAACTCTGGAAGTTGAGGGCACACATTGACAACCGTTCTGTTAGATAGCTTCGTTTTGGATTTAGAAGCAGATATTTCCCTGTGTTTTCTGCTGTTTCTTCCATAGGCCGGTATTGTGCTGAAAACGCCTGTTTTGAAACTCTGCACAGAAAGGGTTTGCAGACTGCTGAATCCAAACACGGGTTTAACTCTGGAAGTTGAGTGCACACATTGAGAACCGTTCTGTTAGATAGCTGCGTTTTGGATTTAGAAGCAGATATTTCCCTGTGCTTTCTGCTGTTTCTTCCATAGGCCGGTATTGGGCTGAAAACGCCAGTTTTGAAACTCTGCACAGAAAGGGTTTGCAGACTGCTGAATCCACACACGGGTTTAACTCTGGAAGTTGAGTGCACACATTGACAACCGTTCTGTTAGATAGCTGCGTTTTGGATTTAGAAGCAGATATTTCCCTGTGCGTTCTGCTGTTTCTACCATAGGCCGATAATGGGCTGAAAACGCCTGTTTTGAAACTCTGCACAGAAAGGGTTTGCAGACTGCTGAATCCACACACGGGTTTAACTCTGGAATTTGAGTGCACACATTGACAAGCGTTCTGTTAGATAGCTGCGTTTTGGATTTAGAAGCAGATATTTCCCTGTGCTTTCTGCTGTTTCTTCCATAGGCCGGTATTGGGCTGAAAACGCCTGTTTTGAAACTCTGCACAGAAAGGGTTTGCGGACTGCTGAATCCACGCACGGGTTTAACTCTGGAAGTTGAGTGCACACATTGACAACCGTTCTGTTAGATAGCTGCGTTTTGGATTTAGAAGCAGATATTTCCCTGTGCGTTCTGCTGTTTCTTCCATAGGCCGGTATTGGGCTGAAAACGCCTGTTTTGAAACTCTGCACAGAAAGGGTTTGCAGACTGCTGAATCCACACACGGGTTTAACTCTGGAAGTTGAGTGCACACATTGACAACCGTTCTGTTAGATAGCTGCGTTTTGGATTTAGAAGCAGATATTTCCCTGTGCTTTCTGCTGTTTCTTCCATATGACGGTATTGGGCTGAAAACGCCTGTTTTGAAACTCTGCACAGAAAGGGTTTGCAGACTGCTGAATCCACACACGGGTTTAACTCTGGAAGTTGAGTGCACACATTGACAACCGTTCTGTTAGATAGCTGCGTTTTCGATTTAGAAGCAGATGTTTCCCTGTGCTTTCTGCTGTTTCTTCCATATGCCGGTATTGGGCTGAAAACGCCTGTTTTGAAACTCTGCACAGAAAGGGTTTGCAGACTGCTGAATCCACACACGGGTTTAACTCTGGAAGTTGAGTGCACACATTGACAACCGTTCTGTTAGATAGCTGCGTTTTGGATTTAGAAGCTGATATTTCCCTGTGCTTTCTGCTGTTTCTTCCATAGGCCGGTATTGGGCTGAAAACGCCTGTTTTGAAACTCTGCACAGAAAGGGTTTGCAGACTGCTGAATCCACACACGGGTTTAACTCTGGAAGTTGAGTGCACACATTGACAACCGTTCTGTTAGATAGCTGCGTTTTGGATTTAGAAGCTGATATTTCCCTGTGCTTTCTGCTGTTTCTTCCATAGGCCGGTATTGGGCTGAAAACGCCTGTTTTGAAACTCTGCACAGAAAGGGTTTGCAGACTGCTGAATCCACACACGGGTTTAACTCTGGAAGTTGAGTGCACACATTGACAACCGTTCTGTTAGATAGCTGCGTTTTGGATTTAGAAGCAGATATTTCCCTGTGCTTTCTGCTGTTTCTTCCATAGGCCGGTATTGGGCTGAAAACGCCTGTTTTGAAACTCTGCACAGAAACGGTTTGCAGACTGCTGAATCCACACACGGGTTTATCTCTGGAAGTTGAGTGCACACATTGACAACCGTTCTGTTAGATAGCTGCGTTTTGGATTTAGAAGCTGATATTTCCCTGTGCTTTCTGCTGTTTCTTCCATAGGCCGGTATTGGGCTGAAAACGCCTGTTTTGAAACTCTGCACAGAAAGGGTTTGCAGACTGCTGAATCCACACACGGGTTTAACTCTGGAAGTTGAGTGCACACATTGACTACCGTTCTGTTAGATAGCTGCGTTTTGGATTTAGAAGCAGATTTTTCCCTGTGCTTTCTGCTGTTTCTTCCTTAGGCCGGTATTGGGCTGAAAACGCCTGTTTTGAAACTCTGCACAGAAAGGGTTTGCAGACTGCTGAATCCACACACGGGTTTAACTCTGGAAGTTGATTGCACACATTGACAACCGTTCTGTTAGATAGCTGCGTTTTGGATTTAGAAGCAGATATTTCCCTGTGCTTTCTGCTGTTTCTTCCATAGGCCGGTATTGGGCTGAAAACGCCTGTTTTGAAACTCTGCACAGAAAGGGTTTGCAGACTGCTGAATCCACACACGGGTTTAACTCTGGAAGTTGAGTGCACACATTGACAACCGTTCTGTTAGATAGCTGCGTTTTGGATTTAGAAGCAGGTGTTTCCCTGTGCTTTCTGCTGTTTCTTCCATAGGCCGGTATTGGGCTGAAAACGCCAGTTTTGAAACTCTGCACAGAAAGGGTTTGCAGACTGCTGAATCCACACACGGGTTTAACTCTGGAAGTTGAGTGCACACATTGACAACCGTTCTGTTAGATAGCTGCGTTTTGGATTTAGAAGCAGATATTTCCCTGTGCGTTCTGCTGTTTCTACCATAGGCCGATATTGGGCTGAAAACGCCTGTTTTGAAACTCTGCACAGAAAGGGTTTGCAGACTTCTGAATCCACACACGGGTTTAACTCTGGAATTTGAGTGCACACATTGACAACCGTTCTGTTAGATAGCTGCGTTTTGGATTTAGAAGCAGATATTTCCCTGTGCTTTCTGCTGTTTCTTCCATAGGCCGGTATTGGGCTGAAAACGCCTGTTTTGAAACTCTGCACAGAAAGG
The DNA here is from genome assembly GCF_030222135.1 of Aotus nancymaae. Taxonomy (NCBI): domain Eukaryota; kingdom Metazoa; phylum Chordata; class Mammalia; order Primates; family Aotidae; genus Aotus; species Aotus nancymaae. The sequence goes on from NW_026988585.1 coordinate 265,085, forward strand.
GTTTGCGGACTGCTGAATCCACGCACGGGTTTAACTCTGGAAGTTGAGTGCACACATTGACAACCGTTCTGTTAGATAGCTGCGTTTTGGATTTAGAAGCAGATATTTCCCTGTGCGTTCTGCTGTTTCTTCCATAGGCCGGTATTGGGCTGAAAACGCCTGTTTTGAAACTCTGCACAGAAAGGGTTTGCAGACTGCTGAATCCACACACGGGTTTAACTCTGGAAGTTGAGTGCACACATTGACAACCGTTCTGTTAGATAGCTGCGTTTTGGATTTAGAAGCAGATATTTCCCTGTGCTTTCTGCTGTTTCTTCCATATGACGGTATTGGGCTGAAAACGCCTGTTTTGAAACTCTGCACAGAAAGGGTTTGCAGACTGCTGAATCCACACACGGGTTTAACTCTGGAAGTTGAGTGCACACATTGACAACCGTTCTGTTAGATAGCTGCGTTTTCGATTTAGAAGCAGATGTTTCCCTGTGCTTTCTGCTGTTTCTTCCATATGCCGGTATTGGGCTGAAAACGCCTGTTTTGAAACTCTGCACAGAAAGGGTTTGCAGACTGCTGAATCCACACACAGGTTTAACTCTGGAAGTAGAGTGCACACATTGGCAACCGTTCTGTTAGATAGCTGCGTTTTGGATTTAGAAGCAGATATTTCCCTGTGCTTTCTGCTGTTTCTTCCATAGGCCGATATTGGGCTGAAAACGCCTGTTTTGAAACTCTGCACAGAAAGGGTTTGCAGACTGCTGAATCCACACACGGGTTTAACTCTGGAAGTTGAGTGGACGCATTGACAACCGTTCTGTTAGATAGCTGCATTTTGGATTTAGAAGCAGATGTTTCCCTGTACTTTCTGCTGCTTCTTCCATAGGCCGGTATTGGGCTGAAAACGCCTGTTTTTAAACTCTGCACAGAAAGGGTTTGCAGACTGCTGAATCCACACACGGGTTTAACTCTGGAAGTTGAGTGCACACATTGACAACCGTTCTGTTAGATATCTGCGTTTTGAATTTAGAAGCAGATGTTTCCCTGTGCTTTCTGCTGTTTCTTCCATAGGCCGGGTTTGGGCTGAAAAGGCCTGTTTTGACACTCTGCACAGAAAGGGTTTGCAGACTGCTGAATCCAAACACGGGTTTAACTCTGGAAGTTGAGTGCACACATTGACAAACGTTCTGTTAGATATCTGCGTTTTGGATTTAGAAGCAGATATTTCCCTGTGCTTTCTGCTGTTTCTTCCATAGGCCGGTATTGGGCTGAAAACGCCTGTTTTGAAACTCTGCACAGAAAGGGTTTGCAGACTGCTGAATCCACACACGGGCTTAACTCTGGAAGTTGAGTGCACACATTGACAACCGTTCTGTTAGATAGCTGCGTTTTGGATTTAGAAGCAGATGTTTCCCTGTGCGTTCTGCTGTTTCTACCATAGGCCGATATTGGGCTGAAAACGCCTGTTTTGAAACTCTGCACAAAAAGGGTTTGCAGACTGCTGAATCCACACACGGGTTTAACTCTGGAAGTTGAGGGCACACATTGACAACCGTTCTGTTAGATAGCTGCGTTTTGGATTTAGAAGCAGATATTTCCCTGTGCTTTCTGCTGTTTCTTCCATAGGCCGGTATTGGGCTGAAAACGCCTGTTTTGAAACTCTGCACAGAAACGGTTTGCAGACTGCTGAATCCACACACGGGTTTAACTCTGGAAGTTGAGTGCACACATTGACAACCGTTCTGTTAGATAGCTGCGTTTTGGATTTAGAAGCTGATATTTCCCTGTGCTTTCTGCTGTTTCTTCCATAGGCTGGTATTGGGCTGAAAACGCCTGTTTTGAAACTCTGCACAGAAAGGGTTTGCAGACTGCTGAATCCACACACGGGTTTAACTCTGGAAGTTGAGTGCACACATTGACTACCGTTCTGTTAGATAGCTGCGTTTTGGATTTAGAAGCAGATGTTTCCCTGTGCTTTCTGCTGTTTCTTCCTTAGGCCGGTATTGGGCTGAAAACGCCTGTTTTGAAACTCTGCACAGAAAGGGTTTGCAGACTGCTGAATCCACACACGGGTTTAACTCTGGAAGTTGATTGCACACATTGACAACCGTTCTGTTAGATAGCTGCGTTTTGGATTTAGAAGCAGATATTTCCCTGTGCTTTCTGCTGTTTCTTCCATAGGCCGGTATTGGGCTGAAAACGCCTGTTTTGAAACTCTGCACAGAAAGGGTTTGCAGACTGCTGAATCCACACACGGGTTTAACTCTGGAAGTTGAGTGCACACATTGACAACCGTTCTGTTAGATAGCTGCGTTTTGGATTTAGAAGCAGGTGTTTCCCTGTGCTTTCTGCTGTTTCTTCCATAGGCCGGTATTGGGCTGAAAACGCCAGTTTTGAAACTCTGCACAGAAAGGGTTTGCAGACTGCTGAATCCACACACGGTTTTAACTCTGGAATTTGAGTGCACACATTGTCAACCGTTCTGTTAGATAGCTGCGTTTTGGATTTAGAAGCAGATATTTCCCTGTGCTTTCTGCTGTTTCTTCCATAGGCCGGTATTGGGCTGAAAACGCCTGTTTTGAAACTCTGCACAGAAAGGGTTTGCAGACTGCTGAATCCACACACGGGTTAAACTCTGGAAGTTGAGTGCGCACATTGACAACCGTTCGTTAGATAGCTGCGTTTTGGATTTAGAAGCAGATAATTCCCTGTGCTTTCTGCTGTTTCTTCCTTAGGCCGGTATTGGGCTGAAAACGCCTGTTTTGAGACTCTGCACAGAAAGGATTTGAAGACTGCTGAATCCACACACGGTTTTAACTCTGGAAGTTGAGTGCACACATTGACAACCGTTCTGTTAGATAGCTGCGTTTTGGATTTAGAAGCAGATATTTCCCTGTGCTTTCTGCTGTCTCTTCCATAGGCCGGTATTGGGCTGAAAACGCCTGTTTTGAAACTCTGCACAGAAAGGGTTTGCAGACTGCTGAATCCACACACGGGTTTAACTCTGGAAGTTGAGTGCACACATTGACAACCGTTCTGTTACATAACTGCGTTTTGGATTTAGAAGCAGATATTTCCCTGTGCTTTCTGCTGTTTCTTCCATATGCCGGTATTGGGCTGAAAACGCCTGTTTTGAAAATCTGCACAGAAAGGGTTTGCAGACTGCTGAATCCACACACGGGTTTAACTCTGGAAGTTGAGTGCACACATTGACAAACGTTCTGTTAGATAGCTGCGTTTTGGATTTAGAAGCAGATATTTCCCTGTGCGTTCTGCTGTTCTTCCATATGCCGGTATTGGGCTGAAAACGCCTGTTTTGAAACTCTGCACAGAAAGGGTTTGCAGACTGCTGAATCCACACACGGGTTTAACTCTGGAAGTTGAGTGCACACATTGACAACCGTTCTGTTAGATAGCTGCGTTTTGGATTTAGAAGCAGATATTTCCCTGTGCTTTCTGCTGTTTCTTCCATAGGCCGGTATTGGGCTGAAAACGCCTGTTTTGAAACTCTGCACAGAAAGGGGTTGCAGACTGCTGAATCCACACACGGGTTTAACTCTGGAAGTTGAGTGCACACATTGACAACCGTTCTGTTAGATAGCTGCGTTTTGGATTTAGAAGCAGATGTTTCCCTGTGCTTTCTGCTGTTTCTTCCATACGACGGTATTGGGCTGAAAACGCCTGTTGTGAAACTCTGCACAGAAAGGTTTCGCAGACTGATGAATCCACACTCGTGTTTAACTCTGGAAGTTGAGTGCACACATTGACAACCGTTCTGTTAGATAGCTGCGTTTTGGATTTAGAAGCAGATGTTTCCCTGGGCTTTCTGCTGTTTCTTCCATAGGCCGGTATTGGGCTGAAAACGCCTGTTTTGAAACTTTGCACAGAAAGGGTTTTCAGACTGCTGAATCCACACACGGGTTTAACTCTGGAAGTTGAGTGCACACATTGACAACCTTTCTGTTAGATAGATGCGTTTTGGATTTAGAAGCAGATGTTTCCCTGTGCTTTCTGCTGTTTCTTCCATAGGCCGGTATTGGGCTGAAAACGCCTGTTTTGAAACTCTGCACAGAAAGGGTTTGCAGACTGCTGAATCCACACACGGGTTAAACTCTGGAAGTTGAGTGCACACATTGACAACCGTTCTGTTAGATATCTGCGTTTTGGATTTAGAAGCAGATGTTTCCCTGTGCTTTCTGCTGTTTCTTCCATAGGCCGGTATTGGGCTGAAAACGCCTGTTTTGAAACTCTGCAACGAAAGGGTTTGCAGACTGCTGAATCCACACACGGGTTTAACTCTGGAAGTTGAGTGCACACATTGACAACCGTTCTGTTAGATAGCTGCGTTTTGGATTTAGAAGCAGATGTTTCCCTGTGCTTTCTGCTGTTTCTTCCATAGGCCGGTATTGGGCTGAAAACGCCTGTTTTGAAACTCTGCACAGAAAGGGTTTGCAGACTGCTGAACCCACACACGGGTTAAACTCTGGAAGTTGAGTGCACACATTGATAACTGTTCTGTTAGATAGCTGCATTTTGGATTTAGAAGCAGATGTTTCCCTGTGCTTTCTGCTGTTTCTTCCATAGGCCGGTATTGGGCTGAAAACGCCTGTTTTGAAACTCTGCACAGAAAGGGGTTGCAGAATGCTGAATCCACACACGGGTTAAACTCTGGAAGTTGAGTGCACACATTGACAACCGTTCTGTTAGATAGCTGCGTTTTGGATTTAGAAGCAGATGTTTCCCTGTGCTTTCTGCTGTTTCTTCCATAGGCCGGTATTGGGCTGAAAACGCCTGTTTTGAAACTCTGCAACGAAAGGGTTTGCAGACTGCTGAATCCACACACGGGTTTAACTCTGGAAGTTGAGTGCACACATTGACAACCGTTCTGTAAGATAGCTGCGTTTTGGATTTAGAAGCAGATATTTCCCTGTGCTTTCAGCTGTTTCTTCCATAGGCCGGTATTGGGCTGAAAACACCTGTTTTGAAACTCTGCACAGAAAGGGTTTGCAGACTGCTGAATCCACACACGGGTTAAACTCTGGAAGTTGAATGCACACATTGACAACCGTTCTGTTAGATAGCTGCGTTTTGGATTTAGAAGCAGATGTTTCCCTGTGCTTTCTGCTGTTTCTTCCATAGGCCGGTATTGGGCTGAAAACGCCTGTTTTGAAACTCTGCAACGAAAGGGTTTGCAGAGTGCTGAATCCACACACTGGTTTAACTCTGGAAGTTGAGTGCACACATTGACAACCGTTCTGTTAGATAGCTGCGTTTTGGATTTAGAAGCAGATGTTTCCCTGTGCTTTCTGCTGTTTCTTCCATAGGCCGGTATTGGGCTGAAAACGCCTGTTTTGAAACTCTGCACAGAAAGGGTTTGCAGACTGCTGAATCCACACACGGGTTTAACTCTGGAAGTTGAGTGCACACATTGACAACCGTTCTGTTAGATATCTGCGTTTTGGATTTAGAAGCAGATGTTTCCCTGTGCTTTCTGCTGTTTCTTCCATAGGCCGGTATTGGGCTGAAAACGCCTGTTTTGAAACTCTGCACAGAAAGGGTTTGCAGACTGCTGAATCCACACACGGGTTAAACTCTGGAAGTTGAGTGCACACATTGACAACCGTTCTGTTAGATATCTGCGTTTTGGATTTAGAAGCAGATGTTTCCCTGTGCTTTCTGCTGTTTCTTCCATAGGCCGGTATTGGGCTGAAAACGCCTGTTTTGAAACTCTGCAACGAAAGGGTTTGCAGACTGCTGAATCCACACACGGGTTTAACTCTGGAAGTTGAGTGCACACATTGACAACCGTTCTGTAAGATAGCTGCGTTTTGGATTTAGAAGCAGATATTTCCCTGTGCTTTCAGCTGTTTCTTCCATAGGCCGGTATTGGGCTGAAAACACCTGTTTTGAAACTCTGCACAGAAAGGGTTTGCAGACTGCTGAATCCACACACGGGTTAAACTCTGGAAGTTGAATGCACACATTGACAACCGTTCTGTTAGATAGCTGCGTTTTGGATTTAGAAGCAGATGTTTCCCTGTGCTTTCTGCTGTTTCTTCCATAGGCCTGTATTGGGCTGAAAACGCCTGTTTTGAAACTCTGCAACGAAAGGGTTTGCAGAGTGCTGAATCCACACACTGGTTTAACTCTGGAAGTTGAGTGCACACATTGACAACCGTTCTGTTAGATAGCTGCGTTTTGGATTTAGAAGCAGATGTTTCCCTGTGCTTTCTGCTGTTTCTTCCTTAGGCCGGTATTGGGCTGAAAACGCCTGTTTTGAAACTCTGCACAGAAAGGGTTTGCAGACTGCTGAATCCACACACGGGTTTAACTCTGGAAGTTGAGTGCACACATTGACAACCGTTCTGTTAGATAGCTGCGTTTTGGATTTAGAAGCAGATATTTCCCTGTGCGTTCTGCTGTTTCTACCATAGGCCGATATTGGGCTGAAAACGCCTGTTTTGAAACTCTGCACAGAAAGGGTTTGCAGACTTCTGAATCCACACACGGGTTTAACTCTGGAATTTGAGTGCACACATTGACAACCGTTCTGTTAGATAGCTGCGTTTTGGATTTAGAAGCAGATATTTCCCTGTGCTTTCTGCTGTTTCTTCCATAGGCCGGTATTGGGCTGAAAACGCCTGTTTTGAAACTCTGCACAGAAAGTGTTTGCGGACTGCTGAATACACACACGGGTTTAACTCTGGAAGTTGAGTGCACACATTGACAACCGTTCTGTTAGATAGCTGCGTTTTGGATTTAGAAGCAGATATTTCCCTGTGCTTTCTGCTGTTTCTTCCATAGGCCGGTATTGGGCTGAAAACGCCTGTTTTGAAACTCTGCACAGAAAGGGTTTGCAGACTGCTGAATCCACACACGGGTTTAACTCTGGAAGTTGAGTGCACACATTGACAACCGTTCGGTTAGATAGCTGCGTTTTGGATTTAGAAGCAGATATTTCCCTGTGCTTTCTGCTGTTTCTTCCATAGGCCGGTATTGGGCTGAAAACGCCTGTTTTGAAACTCTGCACAGAAAGGGTTTGCGGACTGCTGAATCCACACACGGGTTTAACTCTGGAAGTTGAGTGCACACATTGACAACCGTTCTGTTAGATAGCTGCGTTTTGGATTTAGAAGCAGATATTTCCCTGTGCTTTCTGCTGTTTCTTCCGTAGGATGGTATTGGGCTGAAAACGCCTGTTTTGAAACTCTGCACAGAAAGGGTTTGCAGACTGCTGAATCCACACACGGGTTTAATTCTGGAAGTTGAGTGCACACATTGACAACCGTTCTGTTAGATAGCTGCGTTTTGGATTTAGAAGCAGATATTTCCCTGTGCTTTCTGCTGTTTCTTCCATATGACGGTATTGGGCTGAAAACGCCTGTTTTGAAACTCTGCACAGAAAGGGTTTGCAGACTGCTGAATCCACACAAGGGTTTAACTCTGGAAGTTGAGTGCACACATTGACAACCGTTCTGTTAGATAGCTGCGTTTTGGATTTAGAAGCAGATGTTTCCCTGTGCTTTCTGCTGTTTCTTCCATATGCCGGTATTGGGCTGAAAACGCCTGTTTTGAAACTCTGCACAGAAAGGGTTTGCAGACTGCTGAATCCACACACGGGTTTAACTCTGGAAGTTGAGTGCACACATTGACAACCGTTCTGTTAGATAGCTGCGTTTTGGATTTAGAAGCTGATATTTCCCTGTGCTTTCTGCTGTTTCTTCCATAGGCCGGTATTGGGCTGAAAACGCCTGTTTTGAAACTCTGCACAGAAAGGGTTTGCAGACTGCTGAATCCACACACGGGTTTAACTCTGGAAGTTGAGTGCACACATTGACAACCGTTCTGTTAGATAGCTGCGTTTTGGATTTAGAAGCTGATATTTCCCTGTGGTTTCTGCTGTTTCTTCCATAGGCCGGTATTGGGCTGAAAACGCCTGTTTTGAAACTCTGCACAGAAAGGGTTTGCAGACTGCTGAATCCACACACGGGTTTAACTCTGGAAGTTGAGTGCACACATTGACAACCGTTCTGTTAGATAGCTGCGTTTTGGATTTAGAAGCAGATAATTCCCTGTTCTTTCTGCTGTTTCTTCCTTATGCCGGTATTGGGCTGAAAACGCCTGTTTTGAAACTCTGCACAGAAAGGGTTTGCAGACTGCTGAATCCACACACGGGTTTAACTCTGGAAGTTGAGGGCACACATTGACAACCGTTCTGTTAGATAGCTGCGTTTTGGATTTAGAAGCAGATATTTCCCTGTGCTTTCTGCTGTTTCTTCCATAGGCCGGTATTGGGCTGAAAACGCCTGTTTTGAAACTCTGCACAGAAACGGTTTGCAGACTGCTGAATCCACACACGGGTTTATCTCTGGAAGTTGAGTGCACACATTGACAACCGTTCTGTTAGATAGCTGCGTTTTGGATTTAGAAGCTGATATTTCCCTGTGCTTTCTGCTGTTTCTTCCATAGGCCGGTATTGGGCTGAAAACGCCTGTTTTGAAACTCTGCACAGAAAGGGTTTGCAGACTGCTGAATCCACACACGGGTTTAACTCTGGAAGTTGAGTGCACACATTGACTACCGTTCTGTTAGATAGCTGCGTTTTGGATTTAGAAGCAGATTTTTCCCTGTGCTTTCTGCTGTTTCTTCCTTAGGCCGGTATTGGGCTGAAAACGCCTGTTTTTGAAACTCTGCACAGAAAGGGTTTGCAGACTGCTGAATCCACACACGGGTTTAACTCTGGAAGTTGATTGCACACATTGACAACCGTTCTGTTAGATAGCTGCGTTTTGGATTTAGAAGCAGATATTTCCCTGTGCTTTCTGCTGTTTCTTCCATAGGCCGGTATTGGGCTGAAAACGCCTGTTTTGAAACTCTGCACAGAAAGGGTTTGCAGACTGCTGAATCCACACACGGGTTTAACTCTGGAAGTTGATTGCACACATTGACAACCGTTCTGTTAGATAGCTGCGTTTTGGATTTAGAAGCAGGTGTTTCCCTGTGCTTTCTGCTGTTTCTTCCATAGGCCGGTATTGGGCTGAAAACGCCAGTTTTGAAACTCTGCACAGAAAGGGTTTGCAGACTGCTGAATCCACACACGGGTTTAACTCTGGAAGTTGAGTGCACACATTGACAACGGTTCTGTTAGATATCTGCGTTTTGGATTTAGAAGCAGATATTTCCCTGTGCGTTCTGCTGTTTCTACCATAGGCCGATATTGGGCTGAAAACGCCTGTTTTGAAACTCTGCACAGAAAGGGTTTGCAGACTTCTGAATCCACACACGGGTTTAACTCTGGAATTTGAGTGCACACATTGACAACCGTTCTGTTACATAGCTGCGTTTTGGATTTAGAAGCAGATATTTCCCTGTGCTTTCTGCTGTTTCTTCCATAGGCCGGTATTGGGCTGAAAACGCCTGTTTTGAAACTCTGCACAGAAAGTGTTTGCGGACTGCTGAATACACACACGGGTTTAACTCTGGAAGTTGAGTGCACACATTGACAACCGTTCTGTTAGATAGCTGCGTTTTGGATTTAGAAGCAGATATTTCCCTGTGCGTTCTGCTGTTTCTTCCATAGGCCGGTATTAGGCTGAAAACGCCTGTTTTGAACCTCTGCACAGAAAGGGTTTGCAGACTGCTGAATCCACACACGGGTTTAACTCTGGAAGTTGAGTGCACACATTGACAACCGTTCTGTTAGATAGCTGCGTTTTGGATTTAGAAGCAGATATTTCCCTGTGCTTTCTGCTGTTTCTTCCATATGCCGGTATTGGGCTGAAAACGCCTGTTTTGAAACTCTGCAGAGAAAGGGTTTGCAGACTGCTGAATCCACACACGGGTTTAACTCTGGAAGTTGAGTGCACACATTGACAACCGTTCTGTTAGATAGCTGCGTTTTGGATTTAGAAGCAGATAATTCCCTGTGCTTTCTGCTGTTTCTTCCTTATGCCGGTATTGGGCTGAAAACGCCTGTTTTGAAACTCTGCACAGAAAGGGTTTGCAAACTGCTGAATCCACACACGGGTTTAACTCTGGAAGTTGAGTGCACACATTGACAACCGTTCTGTTAGATAGCTGCGTTTTGGATTTAGAAGCAGATATTTCCCTGTGCGTTCTGCTGTTTCTTCCATAGGCCAGTATTGGGCTGAAAACGCCTGTTTTGAAACTCTGCACAGAAAGGGTTTGCAGACTGCTGAATCCACACACGGGTTTAACTCTGGAAGTTGAGTGCACACATTGACAACCGTTCTGTTAGATAGCTGCGTTTTGGATTTAGAAGCTGATATTTCCCTGTGCTTTCTGCTGTTTCTTCCATAGGCCGGTATTGGGATGAAAACGCCTGTTTTGAAACTCTGCACAGAAAGGGTTTGCAGACTGCTGAATCCACACACAGGTTTAACTCTGGAAGTTGAGTGCACACATTGACAACCGTTCTGTTAGATAGCTGCGTTTTGGATTTAGAAGCAGATATTTCCCTGTGCTTTCTGCTGTTTCTTCCTTAGGCCGGTATTGGGCTGAAAACGCCTGTTTTGAAACTCTGCACAGAAAGGGTTTGCAGACTGCTGAATCCACAAAAGGGTTTAACTCTGGAAGTTGAGGGCACACATTGACAACCGTTCTGTTAGATAGCTTCGTTTTGGATTTAGAAGCAGATATTTCCCTGTGTTTTCTGCTGTTTCTTCCATAGGCCGGTATTGTGCTGAAAACGCCTGTTTTGAAACTCTGCACAGAAAGGGTTTGCAGACTGCTGAATCCAAACACGGGTTTAACTCTGGAAGTTGAGTGCACACATTGAGAACCGTTCTGTTAGATAGCTGCGTTTTGGATTTAGAAGCAGATATTTCCCTGTGCTTTCTGCTGTTTCTTCCATAGGCCGGTATTGGGCTGAAAACGCCAGTTTTGAAACTCTGCACAGAAAGGGTTTGCAGACTGCTGAATCCACACACGGGTTTAACTCTGGAAGTTGAGTGCACACATTGACAACCGTTCTGTTAGATAGCTGCGTTTTGGATTTAGAAGCAGATATTTCCCTGTGCGTTCTGCTGTTTCTACCATAGGCCGATAATGGGCTGAAAACGCCTGTTTTGAAACTCTGCACAGAAAGGGTTTGCAGACTGCTGAATCCACACACGGGTTTAACTCTGGAATTTGAGTGCACACATTGACAAGCGTTCTGTTAGATAGCTGCGTTTTGGATTTAGAAGCAGATATTTCCCTGTGCTTTCTGCTGTTTCTTCCATAGGCCGGTATTGGGCTGAAAACGCCTGTTTTGAAACTCTGCACAGAAAGGGTTTGCGGACTGCTGAATCCACGCACGGGTTTAACTCTGGAAGTTGAGTGCACACATTGACAACCGTTCTGTTAGATAGCTGCGTTTTGGATTTAGAAGCAGATATTTCCCTGTGCGTTCTGCTGTTTCTTCCATAGGCCGGTATTGGGCTGAAAACGCCTGTTTTGAAACTCTGCACAGAAAGGGTTTGCAGACTGCTGAATCCACACACGGGTTTAACTCTGGAAGTTGAGTGCACACATTGACAACCGTTCTGTTAGATAGCTGCGTTTTGGATTTAGAAGCAGATATTTCCCTGTGCTTTCTGCTGTTTCTTCCATATGACGGTATTGGGCTGAAAACGCCTGTTTTGAAACTCTGCACAGAAAGGGTTTGCAGACTGCTGAATCCACACACGGGTTTAACTCTGGAAGTTGAGTGCACACATTGACAACCGTTCTGTTAGATAGCTGCGTTTTCGATTTAGAAGCAGATGTTTCCCTGTGCTTTCTGCTGTTTCTTCCATATGCCGGTATTGGGCTGAAAACGCCTGTTTTGAAACTCTGCACAGAAAGGGTTTGCAGACTGCTGAATCCACACACGGGTTTAACTCTGGAAGTTGAGTGCACACATTGACAACCGTTCTGTTAGATAGCTGCGTTTTGGATTTAGAAGCTGATAT